>NC_090888.1:4777763-4810263 GCF_036669925.1 Montipora capricornis | reverse complement strand
AACTCGTTTGGAGTAGTTCGGCAAAAAAAAAAAACCACTTAGAATAAAGGGTATACAGCGCGAAAAGAAGGACATTGACTCCATCTTTTTATTTCATTTTTTCAATGTCCTGTATGTGAATATCAATTTTGCCAGGTTTGGCAAAAGTCTGGATAGTACGTCATTTTCAAAGGAAGTACCTTAAATAGGCTAGTTGCAGCTAGAGTTCACATACCTGGATACCACGTAGCAATGCCATTATGAAAAGCAAGCTCTCCAGCAAACAAAAGCGATCAAAAGGTCATACTTATCTACGTTTCAACAAAGAATACTAAGGAATACAAAGCTTAAATTGCGACTATGAAAATTTTTGTCTTCAGATTTTGAAATTGTGTTTACTTAACACCTGACTAGCAAATTTATGAGCTTTGATTTTTATCCAAAGACTGCTTTCTTTGAGTGTAAGTTCAACCCATCCTCTACCTCTGAGGGGACGATTATCGACAATTCTAATTTCGCCTAATTGACTATTATCATCAATTTAGCGCGCTTAACGCTTGTTAGGGATTATGGGAAGTGAATATCTGGCGAAAGTCAGGATAGTACGTCATTTTCAAAGGAATTACCTTAAATAGGCTAGTTGCAGCTAGAGTTCACATGCCTGGATACCCCGTAGCAATGCCATTATGAAAAGCAAGCTCTCCAGTAAACAAAAGCGATCAAAAGGTCATACTTATTTACCTTTCAACAAAGAATACTAAGGAATACGAAGTTTAAATTGCTACTATGAAAATAATTGTCTTCAGATTTTGAAATTGTGTTTACTTAACACCTGACTACAATCTTGGACAAAACTCTTGGGAAAAATTCTAGCTTAAGCATCATTTAACATGCACTTACAAAGTATATTGGTCCTTTCCCCCCAGCCCCCAAACCAATGTTGGCAATGTGATTCAAAACATACTGTGCAAGCCTTTGCCCGTCTTTTAACCAACATTGGAATGGGGGGAGGGGGTAAAGTGGGAAGAAATTAATCGTTATCACGCAGACAAATTAGCGCGTTACATTTTCCCAACGAGTTTTGTCCAAGATTGTAGCAAATTTATGAGCTTTGATTTTTATCCAAAGGCTGCTTTCTTTGAGTGTAAGTTCAACCCATCCTCTACCTCTGAGGGGACGATTATCGACAATTCCAATTTCCCCTAATTGACTATTATCATCAATTTAGGACACTTAACGCTTGTTAGGGATTATGGGAAGTGAATATCTATTTTTAAAATCCGAACTCCAATGCCTGAACTCGCAGGACTCGAACCTGGGAATGTTCGATTAATAACCCTTTCATTTAACCAGTAGACTACCCCATCTTTTAATATGTCAGTATTTTCTTTGTTCCGAATGCCGCTGTGAACGTGTATTATCACCCGCTAAGAAACAAGTTTAAACAGGAGAATATGATGATGCCATTTAGCAAACCTCAAGAGAAAGGTAACTATTTTAAAATCAAGCACTAGACTTAACCACTGTTCAGCAATATTTTATATGTACTAATTAGGGTTGGTAAATAATCGGTACAATTGTCAGCCAGTTGATCTTTAGTGGTTAAGTGGATAAAAACAGTTCCTTCAAAGTGGGTGCTCCAGGTTCAAGACCTGTCCAGGAATGCAACTTTTACTTTTTTCTTTTCATCTGCAACCACAAGTCCTGGGACAGAGTAATCTAAATTAACGATAACAGTCAATCCAGAGAAAATTACGAATTGTTGGTAATCGTCATTTCAGAGGCTGAGGACGTATTCTCGGTTTTCACATGACGTCACGACCGCCATGTTGGTGCCCAAAACAAAGAAAAGGCGGCCATGTTGGTGCCCCGACCAAATCCTCTGGGAATTTAACTCTATTATTATGCAAACGCTTCCTTTTGTTTTCGTTGAAAAACATGGCTGTTGATCACGTGAGTGAAAACCAGCAATTGGTAAGTTTTGGATTTCACGGTCCGCCATTACTCACGTTCAAAACTGACTGATTGGACCTCAGAGGGGTGGATCTAGGGAAAGTTGCGTCATTTACTCGCTAGAATTTCACCGAATAGATGGTTTTCACTCACGTGACTTGGCGGCCATATTGGTGTCCAAAACTATACAAAATGTATGCATGGAATATGCATAAAAATAGAGTTTGGTTCCCAAAGGAGAGAACGTCTATTGTTCTTGTACACCAACATGGCCGCTGTGACGTCACGTGAAAACGATCTATAAATGCAGCTTATTATTTACGCAAAACACGAGTTTAAAACTCTGAGAGCCCGAAACTTCCTTTGCTCCGTACATAGCATTGCATTTTTAAACTGTAAGTCTTTCATATCATTTTCTCCTCGATCCAGCTTGATCAAGATTTTAAAGTTAGTAATGGTTGACCATTACATAAGAAAAGACCATTTGAAATAAACCAAATTTCATTATGTTACATATAAACAAAGAATGCATGAATCTGAGGATGGCTTAAACAGAATACTAGATTCCTTATTGCAAGCACCCTAGATAAAACTATATACATCTGTAAAGTTAAAAATACATGAATATGTAGGAAACAATTGAATTATAGATAACTAATACATAAACACAGTAGTGCAATCTAGCTAAGATACATTTAAAATTGAGGAGGAATTTGTCATAATATAATTTTAGTACATTTTTTCTAAAAGTTAGTGAAGAGCTAGATTCCTAGATACTCAGGGGTAAATTGTTCCAAATACGGGAAATGTGCACAAAGTAGGTATTCTTAAATTCATCAGTCCTACAAAGTAGCACGCTGAGAATAAGATGATCAGTACTGCCTTGCATACGGAACCTGCGCCCGCAGTGCGCGCGGCAATCAAAACTGTGCTATCCTGTCAATCATTTGCCCCTTCACCGGAAACAGTGCATTTCGGTTGTCCGTAAATGACATCGTTGTTGATCTACGCAAGGACGCGGTCAAAGTCTTTATTCGCGAAGTAAACTCAAATAAATATAGATACGGTTTTGCCGTCTTCTTACTCTTGATTCGAAAATACCAGCCTGAATTCGTCTTAGAATAGTTAGAAAAAGCACAAATAAAAGCCAAAGCACAAGAGGTCACGTTCGAATTCTGCTCGCCGACAACCCAAGTTTGTTGACAAAAAAATTGCCACAAAATGTTTTAAATGCTTTTCTGGCCCTTTATTACTAATGGCGCTCACGTTCATTTTAAATGGAGTATCGGGAAAGAAAAATTGTCAAGCTGATATTTTTTTCGTGTGAACATACATTTTCACGTAGCGAAAATTTGTATAAGCACTACAAAACGTTTACTAACCATTGCCCGAAGGAACACCTTTTAGAAGCTGCAAGGAAGCCGCTGATGAATTTTGCACAAAACCCTCGGCCCCTAACACCGGAAAGCCAGACTTGGAAAGTTTTTCAGTGGAAGGCTCGCTAAGGAAGAGTTTCTAGAGCTTGCCCTCCCGCAGGTCGCCAGAAAGGTGCAAACAAGCTCATTCCTCCTGTCTGAAAAGAGCAAGATCTAGAAGGGGCAGTCAAAATTGTGTTTCTTTTATTGTGCGAAAATTTATTTTTCCCGCAATCCCAAATAAGAACTTGCTGTGTCTTGCAATTCAACAGTGAATTGCCATTAGGCCAATAAGAGAATCAACATCAACAAAGAGGCACTCCCAGGGTTTGGGGAAGAAAAGAACATGGCTAATTTAAACTGGGGAACAGAGTAACATACGTACATACATACATAATCTTTATTTAACGTGGGTAGAAACACTTAGCTGAAGCTATTTTACAGGTTTTCCACAAAATAATATTAAAGAAAAAAAGAAATATACACATAAAAATGTAAGAATATGAATAAAATATCTAGTATCTAAAATTTCAAAATTTTGGTAACTAAAATTTAATATTCCTCACTGGTTTTTTTAACAATATCAAAATATTTTAGGGAACAAGGGAAGAAAACCAATTTAATTTTAGGGATCAAAAAGCTGGGAACAAGTTTGAAAGTAATTTGGGGAACAAGGAAACAAAAGCAAATATGTAAAGGGAACAAGGACTCCTCTCCCCAGGAGGGCCTCATCAAATGTTCTGCATCTATCCAACAGCTCAAACAAGCTATTCCAACAATTTTTGAATGACCAACAAGAAAAGAAGACTCTCTTAGAGGAATAGATTATTTATAATAACACTTTAGCAGGCGCAACAATGCTCAGATGCTTACGAGCACCCTCATCCCCATGTTTGTAACAAAGCACCATAAAGTATTCCTTGTGGCTGGCTGGTTTAGGCATTGTTTCTTATTTCAACATTGGGCAAAACAAAACTACTACATTCTCTGATTGCACTGGGGATAGAAGATAGAATAAATAAACTGTACTTGATGATATTCTCCCAAGGTAATCTTTACAGAATAAGATCATAGAAGGAACACTTTTGAGTGCCAACCTTAAGCCTTTTAAAACAAGCGCAAACAATATTAATAGTCTTTAAATTCACAAAATGTTAAACATAATATTTTAGCCTCATATTCAATTAGATTTGGCTGCAATGTTCCTAAAACTATGCAGAACTATTTACCATAAAATGTGGAACATTTCCTGTCTATCTAAATATGCCGCAAAAGGGCTCCAAAAAGTAACCAGTTACGTTTTTAGATTAAGATACACAATACCTAAAAAATAAATTACTTGATGTGATCAAGACATTGAATGACCAAGCAATAAACAAATGGCAGCAATGTATGTTAGGTTCACAAAGTGAGGAAAAAATATTCCTCAACTGATGTTTCAATATGCATTTAAATAAATTTTCTATCAACAATTCAAGGGACTGACTTTTCACTGGTATTGATTTACATTTCCATGATAAGTTTGAAAGTGAATCTGGCAACCACAGTGCCCTATGAAATGGGAAATAACTTAAACAAACTCTTTAAACTAACATTTTACAAGGGACACCATTATTGATGCCCTGCGAAGAACAAAGATTAAATTGAAAGAAGAGTTGGTCTGGAGTTTATCCACAATGGACAGTTAGTGGCTGCATTCACCAATGTAGAGAACAAACACATCAAGTTTCTTGTCAAGCAACCAGGTGTTCAAGGAGCTATTCAATTTCCAAAGAACTATGGTAGTGTGCAACAGTACCTGGGTGAATTCGGGTACCTGGCCTGAAACTGAAACTTGTGGAGCCAAACAACTTGTTGAGCTAGGTACTTAAACTGGGTAGATAATTATGTCTACAAATATTGTCTATTCAACCAACAGTTTCTCCTAATTTTGTGTAACATTCACTTAATGGTTCCTTAATAAAAAAATCGCTAATTCAATTAAGGATTCAAGTCCTTTGAAATCATCAAAGTTACTTTGTGCCACCAGGAACAAACGAAAAAGTACAAGCATTGAAGACACACAGCTCACAAAAGGCAGAACTCCGTTTAAAACAGCAAAACGGACCGGGGATCCTCGCGTCACTAAAAAGTGCTGCATGCTACGTAGATGTTTGCAGAACGATCGCAAGTTGTAATCACTGAAAGAAAACTCCAATCCAGATCTGATAGACGATGGTCGTGCAAGACTCACCCTGAGCACATGGAACACCCGACAGGATTGTTTGTTGTCTGGCACAGCAGATGAACGAAAAATTGTTCCCCTCACTATTAAGTTCCAACCCAAGACCAATCTTGCCCAAATACAACAACAATTTGGGCAGCAGGCAAGCTCATCACAAGCCACCAAAGTTGGCATAAAGCAGCATAGCGCTTCACCTGAAGTTCGATCATGATGGACACAAACAAGAGCTGAAAAAACTCCATATGGTCAGACGACCAAATGTGATTGATCAGTTATCGGACATCAAAGTGCTGAACAGTACAAACCAAGGGATTTCGTCGTAAAAATGTTCACTCAGCAACGTCTTCTTCTTCTACAGAATAAAGTTCAAAAGCGATCCTGGTTGTTAATCACATGCTAGACCAATCCATAAACTGGATAAAGTGGATTGGCAAATTGATTGCCAGAACAATGAGTCATTTCTGTCTCGCTGAGTTCAAAGAAGCGACGGTCAAGAGAGTCACAACAGAAGGCTGAGCGAATGTCGACCGATCTATCCAATCAGAATATAAACAATTAGCGTGACGTCGGATAGCACAAGGATAGCACAGTTTTTCCCTCTCGCTGAATTCTGATTGGTCAGTTTAAATTTCAGTAGCTCTCGCCGTATGCAAGGTGCAAAGAGGTTGCACACAAGAGCGAAGTGATACATAATATAAAATATTCAAAGAATAAAAGTTCTTAAAGCACTTAAAGAAGAACACTAAATCACTTATTTCCTTACGATAACACAATGGCAGTAAGTTTAGTTTTGTAAGTGTTCATTTTCTGGGAAGTCCTTACCGAGAATAAATCTAATTGCTCTTCGCTGAATTTGTTCTATGTTAATAATGTTCCTTTTAGTATGAGGGGACCATACTGTGCTAGCATAATCCAATCGAGATCTGACCCAAGCTATAGATAATTTTTTTTCTTGTTTTGATGTAAGTTATATCACTGCATGTTCGATAAAATACGTTGAGCATCATTTGTGCTTTATAAGCAATAAAATCTACATGATTGTTACAACTCAAATCATTACTAATTAAGATACTCAGGTCCTTTTCAACATTCACACTCTCTAGTTTAGTTCCACGAAGAAAATAGTCCCCTTCAATCCCTGATTTAGTACGAGGCACTCCCAAAACCTTGCATTTCATTCCCCAGGTGCAAGACCGTTCAAATAAATTATTCAAGTCTTACTGTAACCTGTCACCATCATCCTGACCCAACACTACCCGAAAACATCCAGAGTCTTCAGCGAAAAGAGTCAAAGATAAAAATTAATAAGGGAAGAGGCCCTAAAATTTATCCCTGGGGGACCCCAGATGTCACGGGAAGAAAGTCAGACCCTTCGTTATCAAGAACAACTCTATGTCTCCTGCCTGTTAAACAAGACCTAAACCAGGACAAAAACTGTCCTCTGATGCCAAAGCATTCAAGCTTATAGATATAAAAGCTACTCACGAGGAACCCGATCGAAGGCCTCAGAAAAGTCAAGATGAATGACATCAGCTTGTTGCCTTAGCTCAAGAGCTTTAGCAAGTTAATGAACTACCTGAATCAACTGGGTAACGGTCGATTTTCCTTTAACAAAACCAAGTTGCCAATGGGTAAGGTTTGTGGATATGGCCCCCAAAATATCATTGAGAACAAGCCGTTCTAGAATCTTAGAAAGCTCAGCTAGAATTGAAATACCTCCATAGTTGCTAAGAGCTGTCTTGAAATCGCCCTTATGGATAGGAACAAGATTGGCATCTTTCCACTTCTCAGGAAAGGATCCGCACTCCAGAGAGATATTGAATAGTTTGCACGGAGATGGTGCAATTTCGGAGGCACATTTGCGTGAAACAGCTGTCTTTTTTAAATCAAGGCTTAAAACTTGGGTCACTTAGTGTTTTGTTAACATAGTTTTGGAATCCAAAGAAAAAGAAGAATTGATCTTTTGGTTGTAGTAGCACTATGAGCAAATTCCAGTTTTACATATCTAGTAAACATAAGTCAAAGGCTTGTCTGAATTATAAGGTTTTTTTAATGAAGATCTTTTTGACAGGATATTGAGTAAAATGTAAATTCTTTGTTAAAACCTTTCAATTACAAAGGAAAGTTTATGGAGTGTTGCTTGATAAGGCCGGCAAATTTATATTTTTTTTAAGATACACGTGTTTCGTTCATTGGTGCAAAGAAGAGATCAGATCAAATGCTTCTGGGATTATTACCTACCTGTCGAGTCTCATATGGAATCAACCGCGAGAGGCAAACTTTTTCGCGTACTTTCAACCAGCAGAACGCCTTAATTCTCAAGATGTCTTGTTCCTAATCTGCTATCCCGTCCACCTCAGAGAGATGGTCAAACAAGAGCATGTCAAGGAAGGAATAACGTCTCGCCATGTTAGCTCTAAAAGGAAGATGATCCCGGGACAGGATAAGGCATTTGTGTTCGTGTCAGGTGGAATGTGCCCAGTCAGTTTAAAAGACATGGATGATTTGTATTTGAGGTATTTTATCTCTTCAGTATACCTAGGGTTCTGCTAGGGGAATTTTCTATTGTTATCTGTTTAACGCCTCAGAGTGCTTATCCATGACAATTTATTAACCTTGTAAAAGTTTCCAGGGAAAAATCGGTCGTGGGTAATCACAATTTTACTATGGTAAAGTTTGCATTTACCTAGAGAAAACCTCTCGTAACCACGTTTGAAGCTAATAGCTGCGCTGTGTAAGCACAACAGCTGATGCCTACAACTGTCAGTGTATCACACCACAACTCATTGTCCTCCCCTTTCGGAGACGGGTGTAGACTTTTTAACGTTCCAAAGTGCTTTTGCGCAAGCGCTGGGTGTAGGTCCGGCGGTTTATCACTTTATACAAGGGAAGAAAGTCTTCAAATGTCTGTTATTCATTAAGGATTTGCAAGAACCGATTTTCTAGACTATTCAAGAAGTTATCCAACAACGAAGCTATCTTTGGAAATAGGTTTGACGGCGATGCCCCGTTCGACGCCCACGTACGAGTTCGTTTGATCAGCGTCCAGGAGTATTGCCAAGTGGATTTTCGCAGCACTCGAGAAAGCACAGGAAATAACTTGTTGTCTACACTGTATTTAAAATGGGATCACCAGGTAAGTGCTCTCTTAGACACTTGTGTCCAGAAATTCAGCAAAGTAGATGCACTCTCAATTGTGATGTCCAACGCGAAAACTCCTTTTAGTTTAAGTCAAAAGCAGGAGCTCATCAAGGGGAGCCTCTGTCTCCCATATATGGCCTACGTTGGAGTCAACCCTGTCCCGAGTAGATTTATTATAGAACGCCTCCCCTGGGAGATCCAGCACGCCCACTGTTGTAAAAGCCAATCGAAACAAAGCTATGGCAGTGTCAAGGGAAATGCGATACTCTTCGAGGGAAAAACCTGTTCCTAAAAATAACAGTAATGTAGCAGCTCTCGTACCGTATAATGTGATTGGCTCGCTACTCAAGGCAAAAACAAGACGGTAATGTGGCAGCTCTCGTATGCTGCTATTGTTTAAGTCTAAGTCATTGTTTGAATTGTTTAGTCTTTTGTTTTTGGATATTGAAGCGAGCCATTCACATCGTACGTTGTGATAGGTGCTTCATGACTCAAAAATAAATTTACTCGGAAAAGGCTTGACTTAAGGAAGGCTCCCCTTGATAAGCTCCTGGTCTAAGCCCTTGCTACGTATTTAAGGGTAAAGGTTAGCGTTATTTTTGGAGTCCCTGTCACTTGAGAGCATAAAATAACACAAAGAAGTTGGTTCAAATTTGTGTCTCCACCGATTTCAGTTTGAGAATCATAGAGTATCATACAGTACCCTATTCACCTTATTTTCAATTCAGTACAGTACGATATTTATTCACATGTACATGGAAGGGAGTTTTACACTATAGGCGGTTTTCGTGTAACGTCATTGCCTCCTTTTGGTGGACGAAAAAAAAAAGCACCTCTAATATCTTGCTCCTTTCGTTCGTCCACCAGCCATTGTACATTACGTCATTGTTATCTGAGTCCCTAGAGATTGGCTCAGTAAAAGACCCTTTTAGGCAGGTGGTTTGTCGGCTGATAATGTGTGCGACTGAGAAATGTCCGAAAAACGAGCAAAGCACAACTTTCTTTCATTTCATTGAATGTGTTTTTTTATTTTTTCGTCAGAAATCACCTTTGGAATTCTTTGGTTTGCATTACTGTCACTAATTCCCCCAATTCCCCCTCGTGTTTAGATGAGACTATGTAACACGGAAAATGTCCTCTATGAAATATTTCTCAAAAATAAATTCGACAAATGAAGACAAATGCTGGTCTTTTTCTTTTACTTCTTGATTGAAACAGATTTTCTTGATTCACGCTCATATCTCCTACCAGCCAATCAAAACGCGCATCTGACAACACATAACTAATCAAAATTCGTGTGATGTCACAGCCGTGTTTACATACTCTCATCTAAACACAGCTATTGACCAATGAGAGTACATGTACTATCCTAATTTTTTTATAAGCCATATTTGATGCTGCTCCTTTTAATGATCCGTATGGCATCCTCACTGCGTGCTGCGCAGTGTTAAACGAGCTCAATAAAAAGCAAATTTACGATGATCACTTGGAATTAAGTCGAAAATATGTTTAAGAGATGTAAAGAAAATATTTCTAGTGGAGCTTTCCAAACTGCTTCAGGAACACAGTTCGCCAGAAGAAGGTGGTGAGGATCTGAAGCAAACAGGAGATCGTCTTCTCGAAGGTGTGTAGGTTTTCGTAAAGAGAGAAATTTAAGAAAATGTATATGATTAGTGTTCTGTACGTACGGAGGACAATGACTTGTTATTGTACTTGCGATGGGTTTTCCTCCAATCCGCTGTCGTAACGTTAGTAGAGGAAAAGGGGAACTTTATTTAAGTGTCTAGTGGTTCCAGCGCTGGAGCACTAATTGGGGACACTGTTGGTTTTTGAGGAGAGGGGAAAACCGGTGTACCAGGAGATAAACATCAACCCACATATGACGCCGAGCCCGGGAATCGAACCCGGACCACATTGGTGGGAGGCGAGTGCTCTCACCACTGTGCCATCCTTGAGTCCTGATTCACGATAAAAAGGGCTTTAATCAAAGACAACAGCCGCGACAACGACAACTGTTCCACAAAGCAAGAATATTACTCAGTCTGGTAAAAAAGGAAAAATAATCGTGCAGCGTGAATTTCCGTGCATTTTTTCCCGTACTCGACAGCAACGTGAACATACAACAATGAACCATTAATTTTCTATCTTTAGTATAAAACCAGTTGTACCCATCCAGTTACAGGATAGTGAACAAGTTGGAATAATCGCTAAACACTTGCTATAGCGGTAAGGTTATATTTTGGAATGACGTTTTCGTTGACGTTGCGGTTGTCCATGCTTAAACTCCCTAAAGAAACGACAACGGCTACGGCAAAGACAACCCCACCGAACAATAATCATCTTTTAAAAGAGGAAAAGTAATCATGCTTTTGACCACAACGTGAGCGTACACAGTAAAGGAGGTTTTCACGTGACATCATTGTCGCAATGTTGGTGGACGAAAACAAAAGATCTCTCATTAGCTTCTTTTGTTCGTCCACCAGAAGTCGTACATTTCACAATTGTTATTGTGTCTCTAGAGTTTGGTTGAAAAACGTCCTGTAATGTGAACTTATCATTTTCTATTTTTAATCTGAAACTGCTCTTACCTTTTTATTTTTAGTAGGCTTTGCTCATATTGTACGACATACATGAACGAGATGGAATAATCGCAAAAGACCTTACGAAAGAGCATATAATTTGAGGTGACGTTTTCATCGACATCACCGTCTCAGATCTTAAAGAAAGGAGCTCACGAATCAACGATGTTTGCACAATGGGGCCCTTAGATTGCGTGACATGCATACAGCAAAGGTCTATTGTTGGTTTTCACTCACGTGATCAACAGCCATGTTTTTCAGCGAAAACAAAAGAAAACCTTTGCATAATAATAGAGTTCAATTCTCAGAGGATTGGGTCGGGACACAAATATGGCCGCTGTTTCTTTGTTTAGGGGCACAAAGATGGTGGCTGTGACGTCATGTGAAATCCAAGAATTTAAAAAGAGCACCTCAAGCAAATGTCTCCTTTCCAAAAAAAAGCTTCAAGTAAAGAGGAAATGTAAAAAGTAATTATTAAACAAAGTTTTAAAGTCGATCTACTGGTTGGCAAAGAAAGAGATTGCTAACACAAAGTTCTTATCCCTTTTAAATTTGATGGAACACGCAGGCTCACGACCTTCCGCATTTCACATATGCTGGAGAAGGTGCGCTTCGAGAACTGTTTCTCATTCTCGGGCAAGCGTTTGTCCCATTTGTTAAGTATATCCATATATAAAAAAAAAATTCCTACCCTTCTTCTTTGCTTCCAAAGTGATTGTGGGCTGCACTTTAATAATCCGAGATTACTACTTGTTCTAAAGATTAAATCTCAATGCCAAGTTGAGAAAGATTGCACCATATAAACTGAAAAGCAGTTTGGTCTCTGTAATGAGCTGGAACAACACTGAGGTGTCGAAGTACTTATTGAAGCAAATATGTCAGTGTTGTCACCTATTGCCAATTAGGGCCTTATTGGCTGCAGAATTAGAAAAAGTTCTCTTTTTCCATTTGTTACCATATTTGAGACAAACGTGTCTGTAAGTGAAACATATCTTTTCTATTAGAGACTCGTTAACAGTGGCTAAAGAAACATAAACGAATCACACAAAGGATTTTGCCTAATTAGTCTATCTGTTTACTTCAGATGATGCAACTCCGGCAGCAAAACGGTTGAAGGTCTCACCCGGCTGTGGGAATTTGGAGAACAATTCCAGCCCATATCCAGAGGTTTCTACAAGGTCATGTTGTTTTGTGGCGTTCTCGTTTTACGACCGCGTCGTAGATCTTCAGGTCCCTAATAACGGCAGAAAGTGTTTATTCATGAATCCGGCTCCACTCGTGGCATCCGCGAAATTTTTTTTCAGTAATTGATCTTGAATCAGGAGTATTCTTTGCCAATTGTATTTTCTTGGTCAAAAGATTAACAGATTGTTTCAAAATATCATTAATGTATTTGATATATCATGACGAACCACACGGAATAGGGAGTTAACGAAAGGACAACGACAACTGTAACGATGACAACGCAAAACAATTATATTATTGGTTAAAAGATGAAATTTAAATTATTCATGCTGCACACATTTTAACCGAATAAAAAGGCTTGGTTACTAAGAATGGCACCGACCGTCAAACATGGCATCGCTTGTTTACGAAAGGGAAATGCTAAAACTCCCTGTATCCTGCATCAGCGACGTCAACGAAAGCTTCATCTCATAATGTACATTTTTACAATCCTATGTCTTTCACGATTATTCCATCTCGTTTATGTCGTACATTGTGGGCGAATTAACCTAAAAGCAAATTTATAAGAGCGGTTTTAGAGTAAAAACATGGAAGGAAAGTTTTGCATTTCTACGTCCAAGTTATCGTTAAAACCTGGATCAAATTTGTCGCTTTTGTCGTTGTTGTGATGCAGATTATAGCAAAAGTATATGCTAAAGTTCGTGCTGCACGCGCAACACGATTAATTTTCCTCTTTATTACATCCATTTAGAAATTTCTGCTAATCCTTTCAGTTTGATTGGCTCAGCAGTGCGATTTATTCCCAAATCGCACTATTTTTTGCTCTAAATCGCTCCATATCCCCAGCCAATGAGAAAGGAACACTACAACAAAACAGCCAATCAGATTTCAAGGCTTGTTTAAGGTAACCAATAAAATTGCAGGAAAATGAAAGACAAAGAAAACCATTGTACGGCGAATTTTGCAACTTGTTCCAAACTGGATCAATAGAATGTCGGTACTGACTGTAATCCTGCATTTTAGCTATAAATAATGCTTGTATGATTTCTAAATGGATGTAATAAAGTGGTAATTGAACTATGTGTCGTGCAATTTTGGTCTGAAATCACACGTATGATTTCAGACCAAATTGCACTCCACTCAGTTCAATTACTATTATTTATCCGATCATATACTTGTTTTGTGGCGATCTCGTAGCCTCAGGCGGTTTCATTCGTTTGTTAAACTTTCTGATAAGCGTTCGCGTACGAACAAAGACCACTTAGGAAGTAAAGAACGCATTCTACACGCGCGAAAATTGGACAAGAGTAAACAGTGAAGGGAAAGCAGTTTGCTTCCGCACCAATTTAGTGCTCGTTCACAATGAAGAAATATTTCTTCGGAAGTCTTCACTCACACTGAGCGTTTCTGCGCAGGTTACATTCGGAAGCATTCGTTTATCTGCAGCGTGAATAAATTCAGTTGAATCATCGATAATTGTATCTCATACTTCGTTTCAGAAAGAGAAACACCCTCCCGAGAGAGATTGGAGTGGCTGTCAAGGAATCTCACGTCATGGAAACCTCTTGCCCGTCGTCTGTCTTTCACTGAGGGGGACATAAAGAGATTTAACAAGAATAACGAAGAGTGGGCCGAGAAGGCACTCAGCATGCTGTTAAGATGGAAAGAGAAGAAAGGCTCAGAAGCAACGTACGCCGTGCTACGTACAGCATTAAGACATGAGTCTGTGGGGCGGACAGACCTGGCTGAAAAAGTCATAAAACCGAATTTAAAACTTTAGAATCCTGCTCTCAATTCAATAGGCCTAATAGGACGTTTTCAAGCAACCTCTAGGGACATCAATAACAATAGAAAAATGTGCGACTTCTGGTGGACGAACAAAAGAAGCTAATGAGAGATCGATGACGTCACGAGAAAACATCCTATAGACCAATTTTGATATATTAAAATTCAGTCCTAAACAAAAGGAATCATCCCGAGGCTCTGGGGATTAAATATAAGGATTAATATTTCCCAGAACCTCGATATGATGCTTTTTGTTTAGCACTGAATTTTAATATATCGAAATTGGATTATTTTGTGCCAGTCTACCTGTTTTTTGAATGAGAATGAGGCTGGAGTTGACTTCGTTTCCATGCTCACCTCATTTTGTCTTACGATATTGGGTATAACAAGAGTACAGTTTACCTTAGGATACAAGGAAAGTCCACTCCCTTTTTAAATTTTTCCATTCGGTTAGTTTAAAAGGAAACCTCCACTCTTACTACAGAAGACTTTAAACCGAAGAAAATAATGTTTCCCAACACATTTATTCGAAATTTCTTTAAAAAAAGGTGTTTACATCAGGAAAACTGAATTGTAAACTCATTTTTTTCACTTCCAAATTTCGTGGGCGCCGCCATCTTGAATATCTGTGACGTGATACGGTTGCCCTATTGTTCTGACACAAAGAGCTTTTGTCTAATGACAATATGGAAACCGTTTACGTCACAATTATTCAAGATGGCGGCGCCTTTGAAATTTGAAAACAAAAATAGGCGATTCTAAAGCTGATTTATTTCGGATGCAAAAGCTTTTTTTGAAACAATTTTAGACTGATTTGACTGAAAAGTTAATTTTCTGTTATTTAAAGTTATTTTTTTGTTGGAGTGCAGGTTCCTTTAAGCCACATGACCTTTTCTTTTTCATACTTAATTTTAGCGTTTGATTTAAAGGAGGTTATGCTGGGAAGAATCTGGCTTCTTCTGCAGCCCTATAAAGTATAATTTAGGAATCAATATTCAAGTATACATCACAAGTGACATCAGCCACCTTTAGATCAGTTTACCAGTGTGCCAGAGTGTTTAGTTCTGAGCACCCTCATCAAGCACGTGCTCAGAATCAACAGTTAGATATACCCCATCGCATTCGAAAATGCATGCATGGGTATAGAGCGTTTTCACATGACGTCACGGCAGCTGTGTTGGTGTTCCAAACAAAGGAATGGCGGCCATGATGGTGTACCAAAATAATCATCCGCGAATTGAACACTATTTTATACCAATAAATTTTCTTCATAAAAAATGGCTATGAAATAGCATTTTAGCTCATTACAAAGTTGTATGCTTGTAGGAGTAACAAAATCCATACAAAATGTAATGTCGTTTCAAAATCTTCGAGGAGGAGTCATCCTGGCTTCTAGTTTCTTCACTGTTAAGTTTAAGAAACAAACAACACCAAAGATCAACGCTGTTGTCAGAACCGTAATTTTCCCTCTTGAATAGTTAATATTTAGCAACTATTCACCGAAGTGGAGGTGGCAAGTCGCGGCTCAGTAAATATCCACCACTAGCCACCGACATTGAGGTGAATAGTTGTTTTAGTATGTACTAAAACAGTGAGATAATATAGCACAAAAGGGATGATTTTAACTCTTTTATTCCTGCAAAGATTACAACATTTTCGGACGCAAATTGCGCCCGCATTGCTCGTAGGTGAATAGCAAAGGATAGCCGGAGTTTAAGTAGCCAATCAGCGCACGCATTCAACGCTATTCACTGTTTTAGTATATATTAAAGGTGTTGATTTAAAAACGTACTTGGCGGAATTTTGGTGCCGATAGAATCAGTGCCCATCTTTCGTTTTATTTAAAGGGGCTATGAAATAGCATTTTAGCTCATTACAAAAATGGTGTATGATTGTAGGAGTAACAAAATGTATTCATCCTTCTAGTATATGATTGTTCGTGAAAAGAAATAAAATAAATAAAACGCCTTCTTCAGCCTCGCTAACATCATAAATAACACCACCCATTGTCAACTTGTAGACAAGACTGAAAGCGCATGAAACTCATTGTTATCTATCGGCCGATTTGGTCTATTACAATAGGCCACTTCAGAAAATACGGACTGACGGCCTGCTCCCGTCTGACCTTGTAGCTCAGTCGGTAGAGCGGCGGAGATCTACCCCGAAGGTCGTGGATTCAATTCCCACCCTGGTCAGAGTTTTTCTCTGTCCTTGTGTGGGCCCATTTCCATAAGTAGGGCTAACGCTCACATGGTTCATATCGGATAGAAATCTAGTACTTCACATTACACTCTATTCAGTTAGACAGCCAAGTAGACTAGCCAAGTAGCTTGCCTCCGGCCAGTTGGGATTCTTAACAGTTGTTGTTGAATGTTCTGTTCTGTTGTGATCGTGTTTCATTGGCCTTGAAAAGGCCCTTATGGGGAGTGGTCAATTACGTAACCTTTCCTTGTAAGTATTTATTATATCGAAGGCGTGTAGTCTATGTATCCAGCTTTCATCCGTGTAAATACAATTTTCTAAATTCTTTGTATTAAATTGTTATCATTATGGATCATACTTGTCTTGGCTACTTTTAATTCTCCTAAGAACAAAAACTTGTGTCATCTTTGTGCGTGTAAAATACATTAAAATCATATTTGACGCATAAAAAACTGCTTGAGCCTCTGCTTCATTCACCACTTGAGCCTGAAACGAGAATTATGATGAAAAGTTGGTTGATTAATAGGCCATTTCCGAGTTCATGTTTGCCTCCTCATCAAAGCGAGTGTAGGTGGGAAGTTTTTCATGTAAATTAGTTTTCATTCATATGTAACGTAGAACTAATAGCCCACTTTCGATATATTAAAATTCAGTCCTAAACAAAAGGCATCATCTCGAGGCTCTGGAGAATAAGCTCATACAAATCCTTATGTTTATTCCCCAGAGCCTCGAGATGATACCTTTTGTTTAGAACTGAATTTTAATATATCGAAAGTGGGCTATTACCATCACAAAAACTTCGCACTTAGACTCGCTTTGAAGAGGAGGCAGACATGAACTCGGAAATGGCTTATTGTAAATCACGGAATGTTCTCGCACTTAATTTAATGCCGTGTTAAAAGGCTTTTTTCAAGTGTTAACTTATGGATAACCGAGAGGCCACCGGTGAGGTATCGATAAATACTTCATTATTTTCCCCATATAAACCGGGTGCTGTTGTCATTGTAAAACGGAGATTAATCAATGACAACAGCAACGTCAACGGAAACGTCACTCCAAAATTTAATGCCCTATCGCAAGTACTCCGCGATTGTTCCGTCTTGTTCACTTTGTACAATACGGGCGAACTAGAAAGAAACAAGAAAGAAAAAAAGAAAACTTTATTCATTCTAATACAATAAAAGGGACAGATACCAGAGGTTATTCCTTTCGAGGGTCCTCCCGGTTCTTATCAACTGAGAGTCGATTATCATGAGGGAGGAAAACCGGAGTACCCGGAGAAAAACCCTCGGAGTCAGATTGAGATCGACTGAAACTCAGCCCACATACCACCTCGATCGATGCCAGGGTTGAACCCGGGTCGCAAAGGTGAGAGGGACGGTTGATAACCGCTAAGCCACGCTATCCTGTAACTGAATGGTACAAACTTTCGGTTTTAAAAGCAAAAATAGAAAATGAATGGTTCATTGTTATATGCCGACATTGGTTGTGGTCACACTTGAGAGAAAGACAGTGTAACACTAGCGTTGAAATTACTCTAGTGTCAACTCTCTGGTGTTTTGAATCCCGAGGCGAACACTTAACAATAGAACTTGATTTAACACCAGTGTTAACTTCCTAATGTGACCGCAACTATTGTCGTCAAAACTTTAAATTAGGTGAATTCACGTTGTTAGCGAGTTTAAGAATCCGCGACGGCTACGGCGAAGAAAACGTCACTTCAAAATTAAGTTTGAGCTATTCTGAGTATTTCATGCTTATTCCATCTTGTTTATATTATTCAATATGGGCGAAGTGTCCTAAAACTGAATTGGTTCCGACGGATTTGAAGTAAAGAGTGAGACTGAAAAATTCACTGTAGTTTGTTCACGTTGTCGTCAAAACCTTAAATTTGGTCATTTCACGTTGTAGTTTTGACGAGTACGGGAGAGAATTGTTCAAAATGCGTGCCGCACGTACAACACAATCATTTTGATTCTTTCAACCAATAATAATACTGCTTTTTTGCGTTGTCGTTGCCGTAGCCGTCGTCGTTTCTTAAACTCCCTGTTGTTTCGAGGAGTACGGCAAAGAAATGCACGGAAATTTGGGCTGCGCGTGCAGCACGGGTATTTTTCCCTTTTTTAACCAATCATATTCTTGCCGTGTGGCGTTGTCGTTGACGCCGTAGCCGTCGTCTTTGCTTAAACTCCGTAATGTTATGTAGCCGACGTCCACACAAGACTCTTCGAAAAGAAACGCGGTAAAGTCACCAGCTACCTCACTTCCACCCCGTGACCAGGTAACTTGATAAAACTGAAAATGAGGCAAACACCACAACCTCGTTCTCAGGGTCTCCATTGTCTCCATCAGAGACCCTGGGAACGAGGTTGGAAAACATCAAAGCAAATCGCATTTGTAATTCATTTTTTCGAGGAGCTTATTAACGTGAGCCCATAAATGCCATCTCCCTCCTTGGAGTTATCGCTTTTTTTTTAAATCTAACTGTCCACAATTAGAGCAGCCTTTTAGCCATTTAACATACAATGTCTTCTTTCTGGAATTTATCTGTACCTATTGCAACCACGTCGATGTTGACAGGATCGTAGCCAAGAGGAGAATGCAGCTCCTTCATACAAACACGGCAATGTGTCGAGTTGATGTTCTGCTCAAGGAAAGGAAAAAAACCATGGCTTAGTGAATACTTCAAGTATCGAACAAACTGTACTATTTGGAAGAATGTTACGGTAGCGACACGCTTTTTGCGGAACGTTTTTGAAGCCCTTAAAAAAACTCGCAGTACGTATTTCAAACATTACAAATGAAACCTAATAATTGCTTAACAAGGCGCACTCATTGATACATCGAAATAGGTTACCGTGGCTACAAAAAGACATATATTCAAAACCTTGCTGTATTTGGCTTAAACGCTTGTATCTCAAAAACGAACTTGGTGATCGCCAATTAGCAATGATTAGCAGGCTAAGATGAAAATCTCTCCAAAGTTATCAATTCTCTGGAGCGGATTCAGATCCACCTTAAAATTTTCCAGTTGTGAATTATGGTGTTTTATTTGGTACCATAATATTGCCTTGATGTGTTGTAGAGTTAGTCCTTCAATTAAGACATTCCCTCCAAATTATTTGAGCCACCTTATATGATAACATTGGACGAATCAAAGAGGGTGGTACAAAAACTCAAGAATTCTCATAAAATTATAAGTTTTGGCTTGTAAATTCTCCAGTATCTTTTTCTGCCAATGTCCTTTTGTAAATTGTACGGATCACTCTGAACAGAGAAGAGTGGAAGAGATGGACTAGAGAATGTCACCATTAACTTCTCCGTAAACCATGTCCTGGCCATAGGCATATAAGAACCTTATACGCTAGTGAGATAAACATAAGCATAAGAATATCAAAACTTTGCGTTCTTCTTATGTTTATGTCGGTGTTATATCCAGTGAGGATATGGATGGCATAAGCATAAGCACAAGACTGCCGGCCAATCACGGAACAAACGATGGGTCCCAGACCCAAAGGACGGGCAATAAAGGAAAAACTGGTCGAGACTGTGAGGATAAGGGGAAGAGCATGGGAGAATGTGGAGGAGGAAATCGGTTTTCCGGCAGGTAAGTCATTTATGTATTATTTTTTTCTTTGATTAAATTGGATTCACATTATGTCTCTTTCGTCGTTTGCGCCGGTGTAAAATAATACGGAATTTAAGAGCTACGACGCGACGGCAAAGAAAACGTCACAAATTTTGCATATTTAATGAGCAAAAAAATTAGCTTGCACGCTCTGCACGTGCATTTTTTTTTTCATTTTTGTACATATCTTTCACGCTATTGGCAAATCTGCGACGTAAAATAAACAATAGACCATTTTACAGTTTTGTGCTCAGTTACCTGGCCTTTGAATGAAAGTGAGTCTGGAGTTGACCTTGCTTTGATAGAAACCTCAGTGCTTTTCTCATGTTAATGATGTTGTTATCATGCTAATTAGTAGGAATTTACATAAGAAAAACAGTGAGGTTCTATCAAAGCAAAGTCAACTCCAGCCTCACTTTCATCCAAAGGCCAGGAAGGTAAGGACACAACTGTAAACTGGTCTATTTTCAAGTTTTGATAGAATAGAAGAAGATAGGTTTATTTAAAATATATCATCTAGCAGCCAAAAGGCTGAATTGCATGACTATATACAATTTGAAAGTATGAATAAAATAAAAAATAAAAATAAACTATATTAATATATAATATATAAAAAAAAAAACGCAACGAAGAGTAAAACGATACGTTTTGTGTCCTTCACCTATATTTCGACCGGATATATATATATATATATATATATATATCATTTCATTTGTTGCACGTCTGCTGATAGAGTGCTCAATAGTAGAACCAGAGCGTTAATATGATCCAGGTGATGTGATCAACAAAAGGGCTATTTTATCTGAGGAGTGCTGCACTTGTTGTGCGGTACGAAACTAGTTAGTAATAAAATGCCAAGTCATCCCTTTTGTTGATCACATCACCTGGATCATATTATATATATATATATATATAGCTCTTTGGCATTACAAAGCTTTTGCTTTCATGTTCAAATTGAGCACTCTACTTGGATGAGTCATTGCCGCAAGCAAATGCGCATGCTCACTAGCTCCCCAGTTTGAGCACTCTGGCATGACTTGGATGTACCACATGCGTGGGAAATCTGGGGTGGCTTTATTTCCATCCTAGACAACAGCACTGCACTGATGAGGCCCAGAAGGCCGCAACAGTACTGTCTGCAATTATATATATATATATATATATATATATATATTTTTTTTTTTTTGTATGGGGAAGGCTGGAAATCCAACGATGTAGTCACTAGCTAGTAGGTGAACTACTAACTGATCCTTTTTTGAATGAAAAACATATATGCCGTGAGTGGGAATCCAACCCGCGTCTTACTGGTTACTTGTCAGGTGTGCTACAATACACACAATACATACTTAATTGACCCCTCCCCATAGGGGCTTTTCAGGGCCAATGAAACAATCAACGAAATAACAGAACACAACAACAACAACAACAACAACTGTTAAGAATTCCAACTGGCCGGAGGCAAACTATTTCCAAGTGCAGCTGGGAAGTTGAACCAGGGACTACCAGGATCAAATCCAACGAGTTGTCAGAGCGGGTCTTGAACCCGGGATCTCCGGATCTCAAGGCAGCGCCCTAAACACTGGGCCACACTGCCCGCTAACCACTGCACCGTCACGACAACAGACAGTAACAGAGCAATCAGTGAAGTTACTAGT
This sequence comes from Montipora capricornis, assembly GCF_036669925.1. Lineage (NCBI taxonomy): Eukaryota > Metazoa > Cnidaria > Anthozoa > Scleractinia > Acroporidae > Montipora > Montipora capricornis. The sequence continues at coordinate 4,788,517 of NC_090888.1, read as the reverse complement.
TAGCCACGGGGTTCCCCGGCGTTTTAACATTCAGGAACAGGACATACATCGGATCATCCGAGGATGATTCCCAAGCTGCCAACTAATAATAAATTATATCCAACTAGTTCGCCTACTAGCTAGTGACTACATCGCCGGATTTCCAGCCTTTCTCATACAAAAAAAAAATTGTTATTACCTAGTAGCCTGGGAATCATGCATGCTTATGCTCTTTTGACCAATGATATTATTATATATTATTGTTTTGTAGCGTTGTCGCAGTCGGAGTCGTCGTTTCTTAAACTTCCTAGTAGGGAGCTTAGGCCCTGTTTACAAGCAGGTAGGGTAACCCTAACACTCAGATGGGTTACCCCTAGCGCCAGGGTAACCCTAGCTGCCTTGTAAACACGTCGATGAAGGGTTAACCTCCCTCCTTGTAATCAGGGCCTTATAAGCAACGACAACGGCGAAGGCAACGAGAACGTCATCTTAAAATATAAATTCACGTTATTGTAAACGTTTCTTGACTATTTAACCCTTTTTAATGTGACAAGAGTGTGGTAGTTCCTCAAAAATGACACTGGTCAGAACGGCACTTAGTTTAGGGGAGAACAAGAAAATTTATTCTTAAGTGCTGACGTTCTCCATAAAACCTCAAATTTGGCTATTTCACGTTGTTGTTCTGCTGACGACGGCAAAGAAATGGACAAAAGTGAAAAACGCACGTGCAGAGCGTGCGGAGCTATTGTTTTTGCTCACTAAGGGTGCGTTGGATTCACCGTATTCCGGAATAAGAATACACGGAATATAAGGGTGCGTTCGATTCACCGTATTCCGGAATAGGAATACATGGAATACAAGTTGGAAATCCTTCGTTTTTGCGGAGATTCACGTTAAAATTGTCAAACATCGGCTAAATTGCTATTTTAAACATATTTTTATTATCCTTGCTGCTTCGAAACGCGCCAAACATACCGTTTTAATCATCACGCCACGTATTCTTATTCCGGAATAGGTTCAATCGAACGCGCCCTAAATATGCAAATTTGTGACGTTTTCGTTGGCGTGGCCATGGTCATTGCGTAAGTAGGGAGCTTAAGATTTTACGACGGCGACGGCAACAACAACGGTGCAAAACAATGATATCATTGGTTAAAAGAGCATAAATAATCGTGCTGCACGTGCTGCACGTGCAGCGCGGATTTTAAGGTCCCTAGTTCCCTAAAGCAAGGACAACGGGCAACGTCAACGAAAACGTCACTTCAAAACATGAATTAGCGCTATCTTAAGTTTTTCGCGATTATTTGTTCACGTTGAAAGCGCAGACTATCCTGTAACTGGGTGGGTTAGAATGGTTTTAAAGTAGACAGAGAAAACAAATAGTTCATTGTTATATGCTCGCGTTGTCGTCAAAAGCTAAATTATGGTGATTTCACGTTGTCGTTTTGTGGATGTGGAATACGGCAAAGAAATGCACTGAAATGCGTGCTGCAAGTACAGCACAATTGTTATTTTTCTTTTTTAAACCAATGATATTCTTTCTTTGTGGTGTTGTCGTTGCCGTAGCCGTCGTCGTTCCTTATGCAAGAAAGACGACGACGCCAACGAGAACGTTGCCTAAAAAAAGTTATATCCTGTTATTGTAATAATTTCTTGATAACTGCAAGTCACTCAGAATGGAAAGTGTGTATCAACATTGCAGGCAAAAATTGACATGGCCGATGTAGTTGTTTGGGATAAAAATGAATTTAAGATTTCGTCAGGTTCTCACGTCCTTTACACAAACTGAAATTTGGTCAATTCCCCAATATGAGATTTTGACGGCAACAGATGGTTTTCACCTGACGTCACAGCAGCCATGTTGGTGAACAGGGGCGGGTTCCTGAAAGATGTAATAACTCTATTCCGGGGATAAATATGCCGGAATAAGGCACATTTATCCCTGGAATAGAGTTATTGCATCTTTTAGGAACTGGCCCCAGGGCAATAGAGTACGGAATTTGAATCTATTATCATGCAAAATTGCTCTTGTTTTGTGCATCAGCATAGTCGTTTCATCACGTGATTGAAAACCATCTATATGAGCCTACAACAGAGAATTGTTTGTAGCCAATTTTTTCTCTGAAACTGCTGGTGCTAATATATTTTTACGATACTTTGCAAACACTGTACGACGGGGTGATGGACTTACGCTGGCGTAAAGTTATATTTTAATGACAATGTGAGGATACAAACGCCAACCTTTTACTCTGAAACCGCTCAAACAAATTATAGGGGTATAAAAATGGGGAGTTTCTCCCACGTTGTATGACGTGAACGAGATTATGGAATAATCGGGACTTAGCGATATTGCAAAGTTATATTTTTAGATGACGTTTTCGTCCTCATGGGCGTCACACTCGTCACGGTCGTAGCTCTTTCAAAATCAATATATGCAACTGGCTTCAACTGAAATTTGAAGAAAACCCACGCATCATTTCCAAAAACAATAGCGCATGGAACTCCCGCTTTTGTGATCTGGCCTTGTGAAATGGTATACTGTAAATGAGACTTGCTCTTCTGCATGACCCTCGAGGCTATCTGGGCAATGAAACTTATCCCAATGTATTTCGACTGATTACTAAGAAGTTCGTGACATGAACAAAAAAAAGAAACAAGAAAATTACCTGGCAAAAACTGTATTGCGTTTTCCTTCCTGGAGGGCCTCGTTTACAAACTCAATCTTTGATTTCTCGGGCATTTTCCAGTCTTTTGGAGTCGCCGCAAAAGTATTTCATTGCTGCAAGATGAAAAAGTTTCATGTAATATCAGTGTAACGGGTTGCATTAAAACAAAGCTTGCCTTTTAGTTTTTTTTCTGAAAAATGAGTGAAAATGCGCTTAGAAATGTAGTCACAATTATATCTCCGACAAATTATTGAGGACATCTACGCTTGATAGACTTTTGCTAATAACAGGCCTCTCCAGACCATTATGGGAGCCAGCAGCCAGGGAAGAGGTTCATTTGAACTCACAAATTTGAACGCTTCCAGCGAATTTAAAAGTATTATCTGCATGTTTTCCAACGAATTTAATTTAAGGACAGATCAGTCTTCAATTCAAAGCGAATGTCAATTGAAACGCGCGTTATTAAACTAAAGTCTTCTATTTCACTGTTGCCAATGACAACTGGTGCTAAAACGCCTGAAAGAGCCAATCATGACGCATGGCAATTAAGTGCGGCCACCGAAAAAAGGGCGGGAAAACACGAGCGAGTAACTGCAATGGGGGTGCAAATTTTAAAGCAATCATTTCTAAGTGGCAAATTCAAAACGCAAGCAAGCAAAGCAAATCACCTGAATTTCTTCAGATACCACGACAACGCCCTTGTGCCCGCCACTAAAATTTGTCAATTCGCGCAGGAAAATTTTGAAGCCGGCACCGCTGTTGTCTTCCGTCCAAATCGAAGCAGCGCTTTTCCTGTCGCGCGGGTGGCGATGAATTGGAGTGAAGAAAACCTCTAGCACTCTGTAGAAAAAAAAAAAAAAAAGAATCATCTCAAGAAAGAACAGGAAAGCGCGGCGGGAACTTGCAGACAAAGAAAACGGTAAAAACACTGAATTGAAAGAGTGCTGGACTCCAAGGAAATAGGATAGCGATGGAGTGGGAAACTTTCATCAGCCACATGGCCTCAGGCTATACTTCATGTACTGGAAACGATTCACTCACCGAAGGGAAAACGATATCAACACGTGAACTTCCAGTTGTCCAAAATGGAATCTCAATAATTCCTGCAGCAGAGCCAGTTGGTTGATTTCAAAACGCCAACCAATGAACGTTGACCACTTGAGGGATATAAAGGTGCAAAATGTCCCAAACACACAGGTCCTGGGTCCCGTTTCTCGAAAGTCCCGAAAACTTTTCGGGACCGAAAAGTCATTTGTGAAACTGCCAACCCTTTGTTTTGGAAAGCCGATCTTTTAACATGTTTTCAACGTAACAAAAAGACAAATGACTGCGAAGTTTGACGACTTAAATCCCATCCGTTCTTGAGATACAAACGGAATTGTGACACCCGAAAATGGCCCTTAAAGTTTCGTGACTTTCGAGAAACGGGCCCCTGAAATCAACTTAAAATCAACTAATGTACGGGACTGCGTGCTGAACGCAGGAAATAGTTGCATGGTAGCAGGTTTCTATATTTGTATCTTCGACCGAGTGCAAAGACAAAAACCTTAACATTTTCCCGGGTGGAATTTTCCCATAATTTTCAAGAGAGGCGTGTTTTTCGAGATTCAACATCTTGTAATGAATAACCTACGATCATTGAGAGCCTACATAACAATGACGATTGCACTCCTCGACGACCCTTCTAAAAGGGCTGTATTTTCGATCTAGCGAATCCTCGTGATGCCAAATAGCATGTCAAACATCCCAATTTCTGATTTGCCAAATTGTACGTCTATAAGGCGGTGCCACTACCTTAAAAAAAGGCAATAGAGCAAATCAGCCAGCTCAATGTTGTACCCAATTCAAACCCTTTGGGAATAAAACGTTTTGTTCCAGGTATTTCCATATCATTTCAATGTGAATGCTACTTCCCTAAAATGCTAAGTTCCCTAAAAGGGAATTTAAGCAACGACAACGGCGACGGAAACGAGAACGTCATCTCAAACTATACATTCGCGTTATTGTAATCGCTTCGTTACTATTTCAACTTTTTCAATATGACGGGGGTGTGGTAGTTCCTCAAAAATGACGCTGGTAGGAACGGCGCTCAATTTAGGGCAGAAAATGAAAATGTATCCTTTAAGTAATGACGTTGTCCATAAAACCTCAAATTTGGCTATTTCACGTTGTAGTTTTGCTGACGACGGCAAAGAAATGGACAAAAGTGAAAAACCCACGTGCAGGGCGTGCAAAGCTATTGTTTTTGCCTACTAAATATGCAAATTTGTGACCTTCTCGTTGCCGTCGCCGTTGTCATTGCTTAAATTCCTTAGTAGGGAGCTTAAGCAACGACGACGGCGACGGCAACGAGAACGTCATTTCAAAATATAAATTCACGTTATTGTAATCACTTCTTGACTATTTCAACCTTTTTAATATGGCAAGGGTTTGGTAGTTCCTCAAGAATGACACTGGTCGGAATGGCGGTTAATTTAGGGGAGAAAAGGAAAATTTATCCTTAAGTGCTAACCTTCTTCATAAAACCTCAAACTTAGCTATTTCACGTTGTTGCTTTGCTGACGAGGACAAAGAAACGGAGGCAAAACTGAAAAACGAACGTGCAGGGCGTGCAAAGCTATTGTTTTTGCTCACTAAATATGCAAATTTGTGACGTTCTCGTAGTCGTTGCTTAATAGAGTGAGGAATTTGATTCTACTGTCATGCAAAATTGCTATTGTTTTGTGCACCAGCATAGCCGTCTCATCACGTGATTGAAAACCATCTATATGAGCCTACAACAGAGAATTGTTTATAGTCTATTTTTACTCTGAAACTGCTGGTACCAATTCATTTTTCGATACTTCGCAAACGCTGTACGACGGGGTGCAAAGTTATATTTTAATGACAATGTGTGCATACAAATGCAAACCTTTCATTTTCTATTTTTACTCCGAAACCGCTCGAACAAATTATGGGATATAAAAATGCGGTGTTTCACATACGTTGTATGACGTGAACGAGATCATGGAATAATCGGGACTTAATCTGACTTTCATACCTACCTCGATCCATGAGGTAATTGCGTTATTACCTGGATTGATGTACAACGCGTTTGTCCTGATCCATTTGTGACTCGGACTGAGCAGAAGTACAGGGGTTTGGTAGAAGGGCGATTGGAATTTTTCATCCTAGAGAAAATGAACAGTAGAGGCAAAGGCAAAATTACTACACCCTTGTAAGAGCCGAGGGTTGAGGAAAGTGCTTTGTCAATGGACAGTCGGTGCTAGACTGGACTGAGTTTAGTCTAGCCTTAGCTTTTTGCGTGTAAACGCATATAACACGAAAAAAATTCCTCATCTAGCAAGTATGATTATCACAGCACAGCTGAGCATTGTTCATTAGGCCATTTTGCGCTTACTTGAGCCTCCAAGTGTCTATCTTTTTTACCAAGAATTCCGTTCTTTTTTCATTTCTGTGCTTTAAATAAACAAACCGTTTGGCTCAATCGTTTGGGCATCGGACTCCCGGGGGGCCGTGATGGGGGAAGGGGGGGGGGGGGAGAGATAAAGAAAACCCACCCACGCATCACCTCTGAAAAAATAGGGCATGGAACTCCCGGTTTCGTGATCTGGCCTTGTAAAATGGTATACTGTAAATGGGACTTGCTATTCTGCGTGACCCTTGAGGCTTTCTGGGCACGGAACTTATCCCAACGCATTTCGAAAGATGACTAAGAAGTATGTAACATGAACAACAACAACAACAACAACAACAAAAAAGAAACAAGAAAATTACCTGGCAAAAACTGTATTGCGTTTTTCTTTCTGGAGGTTCCTCGTTTTCAAACTCAATCTTTGATTTCTCGGGCATTTTCCAGCCTTTTGGAGTCGTCACAAACGCAATCCATTGCTAGAAAGTGAAGAAGGTTCCTTTAATATCAGTGTAACGGGTTGTATTAAAACAAAGCTTGCGTTTTACCTTTTTTTTTCCGAAAAATGAGTGAAAGTGCACTTTAAAATGAAGCCACAATATCTCCGACATATTATTGAGGACATCTGCTTGACAGACTTTTGCTAACAATAGGCCACTCCAGACCATTATGGGAGCCAACAGACATGGAAGCGGCTCATTTGAAATCACAAATTTGAGCGCTTTCACCAAAAATAAAAGTATTACCTGTTTTGAGGGGGATTTAATTCAAGAACAGTTCAGTCTTCGTTTCAAAGCGGATGTCAATTGAAGTATGCATTATTAAACTAAAGCCTTTCATTTCACTGTTGACAATAACAACGGGCGACGAAACGCCTGAAAGAGCCAAACATGAAGCATGGCAATTACATGCGGCCAGCGAAAAGTGCGGGGAAACGCGAGCGAGCAACTAAACTTGGCGTGCGAATTTCAAAGCAATCATTTCCGAGTGGCGAATTCAAAAAGAAAAGCAAGCAAAGCCAATCGCCTTAATTTCTTCAGATATTCAATTATAAACCGTTTCAAAGTTCTTACCACGACAACGCCCTTGTGCCCGCCATTAAAATTTGTCAATTCGCGCAGGAAAATTTTGAAGCGGGCACCGCTGACGTCTTCCGTCCAAATCGAAGCAGCGCTTTTCCTCTCCCACGGGTGGCGATGAATTGGAGTGACGAAAACCTCTAGCACTCTGTAGAGATTCTAAATGAAATAAAGTAATAAAAAAAAAAAGAATCATCTCAAGAAAGAACAGCAAAGTTTGGCGGGAAGTTGAAGAAACATAAAACGGTAAAAACATTGAACTGAAAGTGTGCTGGACTCCGAAGAAAAAGGAAAGAGATCTAGTGGGAAACTTTTGTCAGCCACAGGGCCTCAGGCTATACTTTTTGTAACGGAAACGACTCACTCACCGAAGGGAAAATGATACCAACATGTGAACTTCCAGTTGTCCAAAATGGAATCTCGATAATTCCTGTAGCAGAGCCAGTTGGTTGACCTCGAAACGCCAGCCAATGAACGTTGACCACCTGAAGGATATAAACGTGCAAAATGTCTCAAACACAAGGTCCTGAAAATCAACTTAAAACCAACTAATGTAGGGGACTGCGTGCTGAAGGCAGAAGATAGTCGCATGGTAACAGGTTTCTATATCTTTATCTTGATCCGGGTGTCCAACAAACTTCCCCCAAAACTTATGGCGCATTTTGCTTATGTGCCCTCAAACACCACACTGAGCAGTCTGATACATTTCGCCAAAACAGCCATATTTTCTAGAGAGAATAGGACAGACCACAACTGTGGGCTACTCTTTGCAAAAAGTACGTAGCTTCCTCATAACGTTCCATATACAGTAGTTAAATGAAAAAGGGCTTTAAAAAGCGGTCTATGGCTAAAAGCCTTTATGACCTTATCCCACAAGATAATATAGAGCTTGGTTATTTGGAGACCCACGATCCTCCGATATTTCAATGGTCGATCTACTTATATGACCGGTTACCTTACAAAGTTCCACTAAAGTAGATGATGCGTTTTCATGAAAGACAAAACCCCTTAATATTTTCCCGGGTGGAATTTTCCTATAATTTCCAAGAAAGGCGTGTTTTTTGACATTCAACATCTTGAAATGAATGACCTACGATCACTGAGAGCCTAGTACATAATAATGAATTTCTAGTTTCTAAAGAAACTGTGGTGCTGCGTCGGTGGGAGAGTGAAACAGGAAAATTTGGTTTGATCAAACGAGTTGATTAAGGTCGAATTAACACCGTGAACGATTTGGAAAGATGACGTTTCGAGCGTCAGCCCTGTGTCAGAGCGATGTCGTCACTCTTACGAAGGACTAACGCTCGAAACGTCAGCTTTCCAAATCGTTCACGGTGGTAATTCGACCTTTATCAACACGTTTGATCAAACCAAATTTTACATAAAAATGACGATTGCACTTCTTGACGACCCTCATGAAAAAGCTGTATTTTCGATCTAGCGAATCCTCGTGATGCCAAATAGCATGTGAAACATCCCAATTTCTGATTTACCAAATTACGTCTATAATAGAGCCAAATGGGCCAACTCAATGTTGTACCCAATTCAAACCCTTTGGGAATAAAACGTTTTGTTCCAGGTATTTCCATATCATTTCAATGTAAATGCTACATTATAATGCAAATGCAATACACAAATAATCTTATACGCGGGAGATTTGAATTGGGTATAACAAACAAAGAGTTAGCCGATTTGGTCTATTCGATCGATATTTGACCGATTGTACTTTTCCAGTGCAAGTAAAAACAAATCAAGCTTAGTTACGTCTCTGTTGCCATCATGGCGGCATTTGAGTTGACTTGTGTAGGGTCCCCGTCGGTGCAATTAATAAATTTGGGAATTTCATGTTACTGGCTTACCCGAATGTCACCCGATAGTCCCGAAGTTTCCACACAAGCTGAAAACCCAGTTGAATTCACCCACTGGAGCCAGACTGTCACGACTTGGTAGGACTACTCTAGGACCCTAACTCACCATGAGATTGTGTGAACTATTGCGAGTTTCTGTGAATTAAGGTGAGATAAGAAAAAATTTAGCTCGCCTATCAGTTGCGAGTTTGTGTGAGTTGAGGCACGTAAAGGGAAAATGATCAACCTGGGTAATGTTGAGATGATAAAGGCCAGTGTGGCCCAGTGGTTAGGGCGTTTGCCTTGAGATGCGGATATCCCGGGTTCAAGACCCGCTCTGACCACTCGTTGAATTTGTTCCTGGTAGTCCCTGGTTCAACTTCCCAGCTGCACTTGTAAATAGCCAACTGGTTTGCCTCCGGCCAGTTGGGATTCTTAACAGTTGTTGTTGTTGTGTTCTGTTGTTTCGTTGATTGCGTTTCATTGGCCCTGAAAAGCCCCTATGGGGAGCGGTCAATTAAGTATGTATGTACGTATGTATGTATGTATCTATGTAAGGGTTAAAACATATAATATGCTTTGGTAACATACTTATAAAGATGCCTTGCAATCTTTGTATGTCTTATTTATGTATTTTTACCTAACAGTCTCCATGTTGCCCAATTACCAAAAAAAATTAAATGAAAAGTTTCAGATGAGCTCCAAAGTTGATTGAAGCCAAATCTTATTTAAAGTTAGTACTGCACTTGAATTTTTTTTCCTAATTGGGCAAGTTGAGTATGGAGTCCTGGGCCTGGATGTTTAAAAGTTGGATAGTGCTATTCAATGGATAAATAACTATACAGCAGATAAGTATTGGGGAAACTAATAATTATTGCACTATCCACTGGATAGAGATTGATTCGTTGGATAGCACTATCCAGCCTTTGAATAACCGAGGCCCCAAACTATACCATTTGGTGGCTGTATGATACTACTATTAATAAAAATGGTCATCATCATATATTATTTATTATAGCTGCACAAATATTTGGCAGAATAATAAATTAGTGAAAAAAGAAACTAATGTAAACAAAACAATCATGAATAGACGAGAAAATGTAATTGTAGTATAAACACAATCAGGATATTTAATTTTATTATATAGATATTGATGAAATACCAGGATTTCTCCTTTTACTAAAAAATCATATCTTCACCGCGCGCAGTGAACGTATCATTTTTATCTTTCACATGTGAGGATATCGCTGTCGTCATGGTAACGAACATGATTAGCCAATAAAAGGCGAGCTTCCTCTTTATTGTACGATACTTTTGTGCTTAAATATAATTCTCTACTACATTAACATTTTTATTGCAAATTTTACATTATCATGATTTGTTTCATGTTACACAAGATGCGTGTTTTAGTGGTTGGTGAACAATTTTTCATCATTTCGAAAATGAATAAAACAAGTTGTTTTAAATCTAGACATTTCATCAATATATATATAATAAACAGAACATTACATGGCCGCTTGGGGATACGAATTTTATCTTCTCGTGCTGAAAGTATCTCTCACTCGTTCGCTTCGCTCACTCGTGAGAGATACTTGCAGCACTCGAAGATAAATTCGTATCCCCGCGCGGCCATGTAATATCCTCTATTTACTTATTTTTGTAATTCAATAACACTATGTTTTAATTAGACAGGTGAACATAATAGGTATCACATGACATGGCATGAATTGTTATCACTAACTCCAGAATTTAAAAAAAATGTTTTTACAGT
>NC_090888.1:4750263-4772763 GCF_036669925.1 Montipora capricornis | reverse complement strand
TAAGTTAAGAACTACAGAATCACTTTCACTGTTTAGAAAAAATCTGAAACCAATGAAGCTGTCCTCATACAAATGTAATGGTATTCCATGTAAATAGATCGCCCATCTTCAGACCTTTAATCTGCTCACTTTGTAAATGGATTGTTTTTTGAGTTTTTATTTTTATTTATTTTTAATTTATTTATTTTTAAATTTATTTTAATATTATTTTATTTTATTTATTTTATTTTTTTCCAATACAATAATGCACATTTGCATTCAAACGAGCTTTTGCTCATTTGCAATATGTGGGTAAATAAAGTTACTTACTTAGTTACTTAATTGATCGGAAACTCTTTTAATATCATTCTCAGCCTAGCAAACCAGCAAAAAATAAATGACCTTATTATCTGTTCAGGCTTACTTGTATTCACAGTTCTCCAGAGAGCTATACCTCAATTAAGTTGATGAACAAGAATACTCTCCATTATCGGCTTTGTCTAGCAAACCCTTAAGAGTTGTCAGTGATGAATCTTCCCTGTTTCACATTCTTACAAAAATGGCCACCGGCTCAGCCTTGTTGTAACGTGTTTTGATGTTATGTACGCCACGTTCAAACTTCCCAGGACAATGAGTTGAATGCGAGGGCCCTGGGAGAGACACGAGTTACCAGTATCTTCTGGGTAATATAAAAAAATGGCGAACGAAGTTGGCTGTCAATGCAAAAACCTTTATTCAGTAAAGGGCTAAATGTAACAAGGCTTTATGAATCATGGCTTATGGTTGCCAGCTTGACTACAATGTAAGCAGTGTAAGCCAAACAGGATGTGACGTGGAACCAATGTACAGATCTTCTAGTACCAGGTAACTTTATAATTAAGAAATATGGACTGCAATCATACATGTATGTGGAGTATTTATAGGATTCTGGCAACATTCCAGACTTTCATAGTCAGCTAGAATCTTCATTAAGCTTCATCAGATTATAAGATGATAATTATGCTGCTGCTCTTCATTATCATCGACAGCTTGCATGTATTACATTTGCAAGACTTCATTGTAAATTAGCTTCATGTAGCTTAAAAGAAAAATAACTAATATTCTGTTATTATGTTTAAATTGCATTTCTTTGTCTCGCGTAGAAGTGTAAGTAAATTTATTATTTGATGAAAACGTTTTCGTGGATTCACTGTTTCTACTTTTAATTAACGTCACTTACTTTGCGGCCCAAAATACGGAATGATTTCCGTACAGGTCCCTACTTCATTATGCATGCAGAATATATTAATTATTCATTCGAGCTATTGTTTTCTAGAACAATGCGTATACCCAAGGGAATCGCATCTATAAATGGCTAATTTGTACTTACGGGATAATCAAAAGTGGATGTCATTCTCTCTCTCTCGCTCCCTCCCTCTCTTTTTTTCTCCCTCTCTCTTTTCTTTGCCCTTTTTGCTCACATTGCGCTTTTTTCTTTTCGTCCCAGCTTTCCTCTTTCGATTCCTTTGTCCTGTCTGTCTTCTCCAGATCCCGCTCGGCTTTTTCTGTCCTTTTTTCGAAGTCTCTCGCAGTCTGCCTTGAACTCCGTACCACTGTAAACCTCTGGATTACTTGTCCCTCTTCTAGACCACTGAGCTAACGTGTCAAGTTGCTAATTCACACCTTGATAATGATATTTCTTTGGAATTCTGGACGACAATTTACATAACAATGATAAGTAATTATATACGCGTGCCGTGCCGACCACCAATAAATGCACTGATTTTGCTTCTTTTGAAACAACGTCACCCCTTAATAATGCTAACCGTAACCCTTTGGGCTTAAGGTTGAACCCAGTAAAATTCTTTTGGAGGTTAATCGAGCATATCTGTGAATGTCTGAATTGCTTGTTTGTTTCATCCCCCGTGCTGCACACTTAAAAGAACACTGCACGGAAGAGTATACCTCCTTGTGATTGGGGCATCCTATATGGGAAATTTTTTATGCACGATTTATTGCAATATGAAATCTTTGAGTAGACGTTAACCCCTCTTTTTCAGCAAACTGTGAATTTTGAAACTTGATGGCCGCCTCTCAAGAATCAAATATAAACTTATGGAAACTATCCCGACTTTTAGCCGATCACGAGCGGTGCATAGAGTGGTGCAAAGAGCACAATCTACTCTCGTCGTCAATGAAATGCCCTAAACCTGAGTGCGGAAACGCACTCAAATGGCAAAAACGAACTGCATCGGGGGATGGATTTGTTTGGCGATGCTCTAGAAAAAACTGCAATGGACAAGCTTCAATCCGCCAGAAGTCATGGTTTTCTGGTAGTAAGCTTTCCCTTGAAAAAATATTAGCCCTAACTTACGCTTGGGCGCATAAATTCACCACAACACAAGCAGTGCACGAAACCGCGTTAGATGAAGAAACCACCTTGACAGAAACGGTGATAGATTGGTATAACTATTGCCGGGAGGTTTGTGCAGATAGAATAATGAAACAACATGCGAGAACAATAGGCGGTCCTGGTACAACTGTTGAGATTGATGAGTCCAAGTTTGGCAAGATGAAGTATCACAAAGGTCGCTACATCGAAGGACAGTGGGTCTTTGGTGGCATTTGCCGGGAAACCAAGGCCTGCTTCCTTGTCCCTGTAGAGCGCAGGGATAAAGGGACACTCTTGCCAATTATCCGAGCTCAAATATTGCCTGGAACATGCGTGATGAGCGACATGTGGAAAGCTTACGATTGCCTACAAGACGAGGGCTATCATCATCTCAGAGTTAACCATCGCCTAAACTTTGTTGACCCAGACACGCTTGCCCACACGCAGCGCATTGAAAATACATGGTGGGGAGTAAAACGAAGTATGCCTCGTACAGGAACATCCGTGGATCTGTTTGAAAGCTACCTACAGGAGTGGTTGTGGCGTCAGCAAAACAAAAGTGATCCATTCGGAAACATCATTGAGCATATCGCTGATTTGTACAATGTGCGATAAAGAGCCCTCTCTATGCACCGCTCGTGATTCGGCAAAAAGAGCCGTACATTATACAGGAAAGAAAACAAACCCTCACTTTGCTTTGGTGAATGACAAAGAAACAAAGGACAATTTTAAGAGCAAAAAGAAGGTAGGCATACAATTTCCGCAAACTTTTATTTGGTCCGTTTGTTTTGTACATTAGAATCTGAACCGTATTTGTACAAAGATTTCTTAAAATTCCACTTCTTTCGCTTATTTTAAAATTGACAAATGGCTAAAATTGCTAGAAAAGTGCAAAAATTAAGTTGAAAATGTTCGATTTTCCGTATTTAAGACAAAAATTTTACCGATTTTATTTAAGTCCATATAGACTTTAAAAAAAACCTCTAAGAAGACCAAACAAAGCGCTACACTCCCAAAGGGCGTCTATTGTTATCGCTATTGTTTTCTTGAAACAAAGGACCGTATGCATAATGAAGTAGGGACCTGTGCGGAAATCTTGCCCAAAATACTAGCAATCAATGTGGGTTTCTCTAGACCCTGTGACCTCATACCTCTGGAATTTCTGCCATGCTTAGCATTGTAGGCTTTTTGTTAGGTAACTAGTTAGTGCATGTTCAGGTTGTTCCTGGTAGTTTCATTGAGTGTGCATTAAGTACTAAGAAAAACTTCATCAAATCTTAGTGGTAAAATACCCTGACCACAGAGGCTATGGGAAATTCCAGAAGGATGCAACTTACAAATTACTATTGTTTAAAATTTTTGAAATCCCTATTTTTTGGTGTCTTCCCTTTGTGGATTAATAATGATAACAGGACTGAGTGGAGTCCAATGCAGTCTGTAATCATAATATTATATTAAGTGATTATCCAAATCAGACGACTGTGTTGTGGGAATCCGATTTGTTTAATCACAAGTATGATTACAGACCTTATCAATAAAGGGCAAAATTACTGAGCGCTGATTGGCTGAGACAGAGGGCATTTTTGGTAATCAAGAGAGGGCTTGATTACCTGTGAATGATTGGTTAATCTGTTGCATAGCAATCTGTTAGCAGAAACGCTCTGTTGAAATGAGCTTTGTTTTCTAGACTTTTGGCAGTGTATCATGACACGGTTTTGGAGAATAAAGTCTCCTTGAATCGATTGGTCAGTCCAATTTGATTGATGATTTGCCGTAGCGCTAAACAGGCTTCCCAGATATAAATAGACTGCGCACCTGATTTTCCTGCGTGTAAATTTTGCCCTTTATTGATAAACAAGTAATCGCATGAGTCCTCGTACTATTAAGGATTAATTGCACTTGTGTTTTGGAAATTTTCCAAATCGCCCTCGTCACTTCGCGACTCGGGCAATTTTGGAAAATTTCCAAAACACTCGTGCAATTAATCCTTAATAGTACTCGGCCTCATGTGATTACCTATACAAATTGAATGACACAAAGTCCTGTTACCAATTAATCTTAACCATTACAATTTCTGAGAAAACAAATGCATTCCTTTTTCACTGTCTAATGACTTTGTTACAAATTTGTCCATTTCGGAAAATCCCCAGTTTTGTAGGGTAAGTGGTTGGTGCGATGATTATTGTGATAAATTGTGTGATTGGTGGATTAAGCTGAGTGCAATTAATATGATTGGCTGATGTAACTGTCTGATTTCTCTCTCCGATTTCAACCCTACACAATAATTTTATTCGCAAAATAAAAGTAGTTAATGCACCAATCAAATTTTAAAAAATTGTAATGGTTATGATTAATTGTGAAATTACCCCGAGAATGGGATGAGGTATTTGGTGCAATCTATTCAACAAAAATTTCCGGAATTTTCGGTCCAAAACTCAGTGGAATGGTTGAGTCCAACCATAAAAGTTTCGAAAAAAGTGGTCCACCTTTTGAGGTGGACCACTTTTCCCGATCGGAGCAGTCTGAATTTTGGTTGAATGGATTGCGCCCATTAAAATTGGTATCCACTACATGTAAATGCAGTGGCAAGAGTCGGCGAGTTTCAGTGCGAAAATATGGGCCTTAATGAATGTACATGTATCAACTGACTCCTTTGAAATGTATGAACTTAATCCATTTGTTCCTTTAGAACATGACCAGCACAGATTTTGAGGTTTGCTTGAAAGATATCCAGCGGTATAACAGGCTTCACGACCCAATCACTGTCAACTACATCACTGCGGGATGTAAGTAAAGGATGCACGAATTGCCAGCATTTGCTTAATTACAGGCAGTCTCTTCTTTGGTTGGCCGAGCGTGTGGAGAAGATGGGTACAAGAAAAAAATGTTTCTCGTCCCAGTCTACTCCTCGCGCTCGACCAACTTGCATCTCTGGAAGCGACCCCCAATTGACGAATAAAATCTGCCTCACTCTCAAGACTGAAAGGATTAAAAATAATTTAAATAAGCAAATTTACAACAATTTGCACATGATCTCTTCGCAACAACAGTTGCCTGTATACAACCAAAACACTCACATACTCCATTTAAGATTTTGTTGTAAAAATCACGACATTAAATCTTATTTAATTCTAAAATTAATCAACATCATTAAAAGAGGTCTCTTTCATTATCATTCAGTGCTTAAGTCGCTTTTTTGGACCTTACTTGAAATCTGCAAAATCTAACAATATTTATTCTTATTCTTCAAAATAAGATTATTGGAAATGGTCACTAATAAAAATGCAGGGTCCCTAGAGTACATGTATTTCCAAAAACCCTCATTATGAGGCACGAGTTACAAAAGGAAACCAGTTAATTTCTCTTAAAGTTTTCCCTGTGGTGTCAATTTTTGGATTGGCCGTTACCATGGCTACATCACATCTAATGACAAGCAGATATATTCTTATTTTTGACCTAACTTTCTCAATATTTATCCTTTTCTTTGATGAGTTTCTTAATTCTTTGCCACATTATGGAAATTGCCTGAGTGGTAAAAAGTCAAGGTCAGTCAGACAGTTTGCCAATATTCTGTAATTTGTCATTTTTCTAAATACATTCGATTAGCTCTGACAGATTTCAACAAATTTTGGGTATTTGATTGGAACTGTATGTGCTTCAAACTGAGCCAATTTTCAAAAAATTGTACCGAATGAGACACATGATTTCATTGGCCACTTTTCCAACAATGAAAATCTCAAATGGAAGTGAAAAATCCTGGTAAACCTTGGTGAACAACATCGTAGACTGAGATTCTCCGTGAAAGACAGTCCAATTCGTAAAGTTTAAAAGGTCTCTAGGTGCCGTAACCAAACAGTTATTTTCGGGAACGAAAAAGAGTGTTGGAATTTTTATTGAAAAGGAAAGTTTCAGTAGATGATATCAATAGTTTCCCTGCAAACTTGAGCAGCCGGCCTTGTTTTCGCAAGATTTTAGAACTACAGTCAATAACCAGCAGTAACTAAGGAGAGTCTGTTTTTGCGTCGCATAAGCTTCCTTTGGCTGGGGCAAAAATAAAAGAGCTTGCAGTTCTCAAAAAGTAAGTGACTTACCATCCTCTAGCCAAACAAGCAACGTTATGAGCGAAATTTTCAAATAGGGCAGAGAAGTGACTGGCAATGAATAGGAATGCTGAATATGAGGAGAACAATGACGATGACAATAATTATTATTGGCAGTGATGATGAGGAATGAAATCCAGACGGGTTAGAGGACATTGCATTGAGAGAGGACTCCAGTGAATCTGAGTGAATCAAGAGCAGATGAATAGGCAATATGCACAGGAATAAGGGAACAGAACCAAGGTTCTGGGAAATAAAAAGAATTTTCTTATGTCAAGAAAATCAGGCTAATCCTTGATTTTGAAAAATTCAAAGATGCTTATTAAATCATGGTATTTGCCTACTGTTTAAGTAAAGTGTATCAACTTCCGAAGCTGCCTCCTCAGCTCAAAATTTGCCAGTTGCTACTGATTTTCTAATTTTCCACCTCAGCAGCAATAAAAAACTGACTTGAGCCTTCTTAAAATGTCTCACTGCAATTTGAAGATTAATGAGAATGCAAGGATTGCTGCCTAGCATTCTAATTAATGTTGAAAACTGCATTGAGATGGACTGCAACACTATATCATAACAGCAATGGCATTTGACGCACTAACTATTTGTAAACAAGATGCTCTCATCACTGTGACATAAGTGATGAGAATTTCAGTTGCTGAAAGGTCAAAAATGAGTTTTGTTACCCTTATTATATTAGACCGAAAGTGACCACCTGGCCAATATGAAACACTTTGCAAAGTGTTGAAAAATTTCCTGGAGAGGATTCAGACCCACAGAACAGCTTTGCAGAATGTACCTTGAGTTCATGTCCTCCTTGTTCCTTTCCAGCAATAAAAAACAGTGGTTATTAAATTCGTTTTTAAGATAACAACTACTGAGAAAATTGAGTGTTTTTAAGGGCTTTAATGTAGTCATGGTAACCTATGGGATCACAATAAAGAAAATATCTTAGTTAGTAACCAGTTGGTATTTCAAATTGTTAAACAACACTGCTGTTATGATACAGCGTCTATAAAGCTGAACGTTTTTAAAATAGTCAATGTTTACCCCATATCACAAGAAAGGAACCCTGTGGTTATTGACTTCAGGGAGTGAAACTTAACAGATTTTACTCTGTCTAACACCAGACGATTTTACTCATCAACTGGAGGCATCCTAGAGCATTTGAAGTGTCAATGTGTTTAGTGAAGTATGAATCACTGCCTCTCCTTTACCATCATCACAACGACATATTGATTTACAGTTGTCACAAGAATGAAATGCGCAGTTTTCCTCAATATTTAGTGAATACAAAATATTCTAGGATAACTCTTCTTTTGCAGGTGATTGTGGTAACAAAAAGAACTCTGATTTTGCATTGACCTCTAATTAGGTCATCTTTTCATTTTCTGGATGATTGGCATGGAACTGTGCAAACAGCCTGTGTTTTGCTAAATTGGTGTGTACTGCTCCTCACCCACATGATGATGAAAAATGCAAACTGATGAAGCATTCCCCTCAAAATTCTAAGTTGGAATAAAACACAGTAAGGGGCATTTTCTCCTTCGATTCTTTCAGCTTTACAATGTAGGGCAGCTGGAGGGCCTTTATTTTATCATCTTTGTGCTGGTGGTTTGGAATGGTGTGATTTATATCCTTTCTGTTTGGGTTAACTGCTATTGTGACAGGATTCACTATTCCTAGAGAGCATGAAATTATGTTTCTTGCTTTCTCAGTTGCAGTTGCTGTAAAAGTGCATTAGGAAAGAGGGCACTCAGCATACCTACATGTAGTTGCACATACATGTAAGTATTATTTTTCCTGTAGAGAATGTGATTGGCATTACCAATGGGCATTATATTGAGCGTTTAATAAGGTTTATTTTCATGTTATTCCTCTGATTTTTTTCTTTTCTTTTGGAGTTGGCAGGTGCGTTGGGGAATTCCCAATAACACATCCCTTCAAATCTTACCACCTACAATTTCCTTTGAGACATGCATAAGATTATAAGCAAAAAAAAATCGTGAAGGTTGTATTAAAAATAAATAATGCACTTATCACCTTTGTAATTATACTAAAAATTTTTCACCTCGCTGACGCTCTGTGAATAAAAACGTCGACTTATTGTTTTTTATTCAGTAATATTGTTTTAGTAAAATCCAACTAGTTGGTCAAAAAAATATCGAGACAAAACATCTTTCGCTAGTTAAAGCTAGACTTTAATTGTTGTTTTGGTTTTCAAAGCCGGCGCTTTTCGCTACCAGTGGGCTATAACAAATAGCCTACTAGTAGCTCAACCAATCAGAACGCAGCATTGATAATAGACCACTAGTTGGATTTTACTAAAAGAAGTTATCTTTTTTTAAAAAATTTCTTTCCTTGTGTCCTGAATTCCGAATGTGGTTACAGTGGGTAGCGCTTGCGAAAACGCACGTTGAAGATTAACTCTACTGTTTACGAGATCCCCAGCGGCATGTGATTATCTTAAAAACCCACTCCTTTCTTTCTATGCACAGAAACCTTCACTCGAACATATTATTTTTATGATTTTCGACGGATGCGTAGATGAGGCTATATCTCGTTATGACGACCTTTCTATGGAAATTAGGACATTTTCCCCTTGCCTTTTTCTCCGAAACAAAGTCGGTGACAACCCCCCCCCCCCCCCCTTTTTTTTTTCTTCTTTGGAATAAGTAATTTATGACCTAACTTCAGGCGAGAAATGAAACAAATTTCAATCGGTGGGACGATTTTCGCGCGAACGTCCTTAAAACGTTACAGTTGTCTCATTTAATATTCCTTATACTAAACAAAACTGGAATTTGGCAAACATAATTTGCTCTCCTTAAAATATTGTTCTTTTTTTTTTTCAGGAGCTCCAGAACACATATGCAGTGGTGCTGCAGCGCTTGGAGTCACCAATCAAAGTATTATTCATGACAGCCAAATGACCGCCTCATTTCAGCTTTCACCTAATACTCAAGCCAGCCAGTTACGGTTGCCTAAATGGTAAAAGAGGAATTGGATGGTGGACAAAAACAGCCAACAACACCAACGACTGGCTTCAATTCAAGTGGTGAGATAATTTATCAACTTCAAATGCTCAACACGCTCAGATAGTGATAGTTAGAATGCTGACCTGAAATAAAAGAATTAATTGTAGCGCACGCAGCAATTTGCCCAACCTTCTTTACTTGCCTTGGCGTCAACCACCCTACATTAAACCTTCAAGAAATGAAAACACAACTCACAGTATTGCAGCAGTCCTACAATCTGCGTTAAACGTTGGTTAAAGTACTGCTTTAGTCCTCAGCACTGCCCTATAAAAAGTACAAGACTTGCTTCCTCCTTCCGGTCCTTATTAGCATCACGATTACAGCAAAGTCAAAGTCAGCTTCAAATGGGCGTTTCCGCAAAAAATCAAAATTTAAAGAAGCTTGATCTTAGCTTATTACTTCCCTGCTATCTACAGATACTAGCAATTTCTAAGGGGAAGAAGGACGACATGAAATTGTAAAATTTTCATACTTGAATCACAACTGCAGCGGTATGTCGTTCTCGAAAATTCGAGGCATTCTCAACTTCAACTACCACTGTCCATACGCATTCCAACAGGCTTCCAACATTAAAAAACATCGTTTATGAAAAGTACCGTCACTTTGCTTTTTTCTTCAATTTGTTTTACAACTTCACATTTAATTTTTTCCCCACGTACTGATTAAACCCTTTAGTAATGAATTCTGATGGTATTCATGCTAATCAAAGTGCCTTCTTTCATACTGAAGGAATTCCACCGTATTGGCTGAATTATTACAACCCACAAGTTGCCAGTAGCCATCTCTGCCAGATAATTATTTTCACTTTGTTCCAAACAGGCAATACAACTGGACCTGTTTAAGAATGGAAATCAACGGTAAGTAACTCCCTTAGAAGAGAATAGCAGCCTACGTAGCCAGTTCAAAAAGGAGAAAAAAGGGAAAGCCGTTCAAATAAGTCTTGCATGCAGAAAGAAGAAAGCAATAGGCCCTTTGCATGCTTCCAAAATTCACCACCACCTTGTTTGCAAAAAGTTATTCACTTCATCTGCATATGCAATACACTTCGCGCGGTGAGTTCTTTACAAGTTTTAGCTCATGCTAAAATCTACAAGTTGAATCTTCGAATTCTAGGCTTCGTGATGAAATTAGCTAGCCCGACGTCATCACGCATCAGGGCTATTGCCCTTTAACCCTTCTTAAACGAACAAGAGAGAATAGTTGCTATCATTACAAAAGGTTACATCACTGTAAAGCAAAACGCCGATCTCTTGTTTAACCGATAAGAGTCTTATTTCCTTCCTTGTTTTCTAAACAGGTTACTAGAATGAAGTAGGATCCATCTCGATCGACTTCACATTGCTGTCCATAGACTGAAGGAAACAAGGGTTTTTCAAGTTCTAACCGTAAAACCAATCAAATTTTATGAACAAATAAAAAGAATCTATTTTATTTTTGTGTGTTAAAATTCTATACGATACAAACTCTTTCCCTTGCATACCAATCAAACGTATTTATGCTTAAAACATTTTTCAAGGAGAACAACTACTAGCGTTCATGTTTTCTGGATAAAATTGAACTGGTGAATACACCGTGAAAAGAAGACCTTGAAATCAAAATGAACCCTTTTTGCATTACCAATTGCAAATATCACATTTTTATTTAAACCCAAGAAAAAATGAGATTCTGGTAGGCCGTCCAACATTACTATAAAAGTCTATTCCAAAGTTTTCTTGACGCTAAGTCACCCTTCAGTTACATCTTAGCTTTTCCATGTTCATCATGAAACGGTTTAGCCTAATCCCCGCCCACCTGACAGATTTGTTGCCATTGTGTTGTGCATGAATCGTTATATTCTACAGACAGAATTCTCTGACAAACATAAAGTTGCCCGTTCGATTATTTTGAGTGCAAGAAGAAGCAACAATTTCGGGGGGTTTAATCTATCAAGAGATTAGCGATCCAAAGTAGAAAATGGCGTCCAAAAATGTTAAATGCATTTGCGCGGCGTGCAGAACCATTGGCACTGCTGATTGATTAGGGACCACGACGACAACGCCAAGGAGAACGTTGTCTAAAAATATTATTTACCGTTATTGTAATACGTGATACCTCCAAGTCGTTCGGAATGGAAAGTGTTTATCAACATTGCGGGAAAAGAATTGGCATGAACGGTGTGTCTGTTTGGGAAGGAAGTTAAAAGATTTCAAATTTTAGGTTTTGACGACAACGTGAACAAAAAAAGGTCCTGAGCAAATGGCTTCCACAGTTGCTTCAATATCCGTTCGATTTTGTTGAAAGATGTTGATTGCTGGGGTGGGCAAACTGTTTCAACACATCTTCAACATCGCCTCAACTTCGATTCGACACGTTTCAACACGGTTAAAAGGAAGAGCAAACGGTTTTAACATCGCTGTTAAACAAAAGCGAACTACATTGAAGCAAATGTTGAATTCTTTTTCTCGGGCCTTAACGATGAGCCATTCATTTTCTTTTTTTGCTTTAAAACCGTTCGTCCCCATCCAGTTACATTTTGGAGTGACGTTTTCGTTCACGTTGCCGTTGGGTGGGCTTGCCACCCAAACCGAAAACAAAAGACTAAACAAGGCAAACCATGCCTAAGCTTTAAAAAGGGGCTGCTACGAAACAGTTAATTAATAGCCAGCTTACGAGAGTTGTTGGAATACCCTCTATCAAGAGTGAATTAGATAACAGAGTGTCTATCAACTTGCGGTCTTTCTCCAGCACAGTCAGAAATGGACTTATTTTTAGATACATTTTACGCTCTAAAACAAACAAAGGGCCGCCACTTTAACCAATCAGAAAAGGCCATGTTACGCCAAACTGCTTCTGCCATCTTTTTTCAGGGACATGACTGATTTCCGCGGAAACGGGTATTCTAAAAATAGACTCATTTTTGACTGTGTTTCGGAACCCACCCGTGCCATAAGAACACTCTTCTCTAATTCACTCTTGGTTCTATCGAAAACAACCCGTAGTGAAGGCACCAAAAAGCGTGTCGCGTGCGTTTTTGTTTCCTCCACTCCCGCTACGTTTCCAACGGAAATGAAAGCCATTCAGTTGTCACATGTTCTTTTTGTGTGCGATTTATACAGGGGTATGACTACAAGCGGATATACGACACCATGTTGAAGCCGGCCTTTGCTTTTGATGGGCGAATGATTCTCGATCACTGTCATTTACACGAGATTGGATTTCAAGTTGAGACGATTGGCAAAGTTGTGTCGTCAGGGTATATGCTGCCATTGACGCCCCCATTAAAACCCCCAAAGGAGGAGAAATGAGCTTTTTTGAAAGAACCACCCTACCTTCGAGAATTTTTAACAAAGAGTCACGTGCGCATCTCGCTAATGCCCCTATCGCCTGATTTTTACCTCTTACTAAGGGCTGCAAGACCTACAATGCAAAAATTGAACTGGAGAAAAAACAAGAAAGAGGTAGAAAAAGTTGGGAAAATGTAGGACGTAGCAGAAAAAAGACAATTTTAGAGTACGGCACGAGAACACGAGGCGATTGAGACTGATATGCATGGTGAGTTTGAATCAATCTGTTGGTTGCCGACTTCAGCTTTTTATAGGCAATTTCACGATGGTGCCCTTTGACTACAACTACCAGAATGCAATTTGCCTTCCTTTTCTTATTAATTTCTGTATTCCCAGTGGGGTAAAAGTAGCAATAGCTCCAATTAGTATGGACAAGCAAAACCTGTAGGATTCTGGTACTTGTAGTCAAATGGCGTGATCATGCAATAGACCTAATCGGCTAACTCAATGTTGTACCCAATTAAATATGAATGCTACATTATCATGCAAATACAATACACAAAGAATCTTAATCCCGGGGCTGCCCTTTGTCGCCATACCCTTTTTTTCTTTTTTTAATCGGTGAAAGTAATGGCCGAAGCCTTTCGAAGAAATGAAAAAAAAATTAGATGAATAACTGTGAAAACTCTACACTATGCAACAGGCGCATTCAAAATTTCTTCATGTTCATAGCATAACACTCTGGTTTTGAAGGATTTTCCTGCTACTGCATATGAAAAACAACCACCGATTTTTCTCTCCGGTCTTCTTCTCATGATGTTCGCGGAAATTGCATTCTGTCCCTCAATAAACTTTAGAACAATCAGTTGTGATCTTAATCCAGGCTCTTGTAATTACTCTGAAATTCGAGATGAAAGAAAGTTTACACTTGAGTGTGTGTGTGACCTTTAGCAGGGCGCGTGCGTACACTTTGTATTGCGCGACTCCAGTGCTTACCATATGAGAGATAAAATAAATTTTGCCTTGAATATATAAGCGATCGAAAGCTTATGTCAAATTGTGATGACAAGGGCGGAGTGTGGTGAAATTGGCTAGTCAGACGTCATCACGCATCAGGGCTATTCTCCTTTAACCCTTCCTACGCGAACTAAACGAATAATTTCTATCATTACAAACTATACTTTTTTCTAAAAGGTCACATCACTGTAAAACAAAACACCGACCTCGTGTTTAACCCTTAAGAGTCTTATTTCCTTCCTTGTTTTCTAAACAGGTTACTAGAATGAAGCAGAATCCAACTCGATCGACTTCACATTGCTGTTCCCAGAGTGAAGGAAACAAGAGTTTTTGAAGTTCCAACCGTAAAACCAACCAAATTTTATGAACAAGTAAAAAGAACCAATTTAATTTTTGTGTGTTAAAATTCTATTCAATAGAAACTCTTTCCTTTGCATACCTAGTCAAACGTATTTATGCTTAGAACATTTTTCAAGGAAAACAGCGAGTCGCATTCATGTTTTCTGGATAAAATTGAACTAGTGAATATTCCCTTAAACGAAGACCTCGAAATAAGAATTCTCTGACAAACATAAAGTTGCCCGTTTGATTTTTTTGATGCAAGAACAAGCAACAATTTCGGTTTAATCTATCAAGAGATAAGCGATCCAAAATAGAAAATGGCGTCTAAAAATATTAAATGCATTTGCACGGCGGGCAGAACCATTGGCACTGCTGATTGATTAGGGACCAGTTACGCAAGGACCACGACGACAACGCCAAGGAGAAGGTTGTCTAAAAATATTATTTCCCGTTATTGTAATAATTTTGTGATACCTCCAAGTCGTTCGGAATGGAAAGTGTTGAAAAAATTGGGAAAAAAATTGGCATGAACGGTGTGTTTGTTTGGGAAGGAAGTTAAAAATATTTCGTCAGGTTCTCACGTCATCTACACAACCTTAAATTTAGTCAATTCACGTTGTTGTCAGGACGAGGACGAGGACGGCAAAGAAATGTACCAAACTGCAAAACGCATGCGCAGGGCGTGCAGATCCATTGTTTTTGTTCATTGAGTCTATTGTTTTGCCGCATTTTCGTAGCCATCGTCGTCGTCCTATCGTAAGGTTCCTACTATTGAGCTTACGTAAGCACGACAGCTACCAGAGCGTCATAAAACAATGGACTTTATTCTGGAACAAAAACAAAGGCTCTTCACGTCCCGAACGTGTGTTTCACATTTTGATACATTTCTTTGCCGATCTCGTACTGACGACGGCGTGAAATGACCAAATTTGAAGTCGTGTAGAGAACGTCGGTACCTGACAATAAATTTTCAAGTTTTCTCTCCTTAATAACATACAGAGCAATGTCATAGGGCATTACTAGTTAATATTGGTAATTGCCTCGGGAAAATTTACTTAAAATCATTAGCAACAGTGAAGGCTGTTTTCAAACAACGGTGTCTTGTTCGAAAAAAAAAGCACATATCACTGGTAAAACGTTTTTGTGTAGTGGGCGAAGGAAAGAACGCAGGAAAAAATTGCAACACTCTTGACTCAGGGGACGAGCGAGAACAACAAATGATTTCGGGAATCGTTGACAAGCCAAGAAGTGCCTTGAGTCGGATGTTTCCACAAAATTCGCTTACATTTGCGTGTGTTATCGGATCTAAAAATCACTCGCCTTCGCCTCGCGCGTGTAACCTCAATAAAACATCTCTTATTCCATAGGCTACCAACTTGTTTAACAAAGTCATATAGTTTACGGTGAAAGGCCTTTGAAAGGTCTAAGAAAACACCACATGTGTACAAATTGTTGTCGAAAGCTTTCCCCCAGCGTATAGAGCGTTTTCACTCACGTGACCAGCAGCCACATTGGATTATTGAAAAAAAAAAGAAAGTATTTTTATAAAAACAGAGTTCACTTCCCAGAGGATTAGTTTGGTACATCATGGCCGTCATTTCTTTGTTTTGGAACACCAATATGGCCGCCGTGACGTCATGTGAAAACGTTCTATTAGCGATTTCACTGATAGCTTGGGGCAGTCGAGCAATCCATCTTTGAGTAGAACAACAGTGAATGACACGCATTCATGTCATATGAAAGAAAATCTTACCCCACAAACGTACAGAGACGTTATGTGCTTCACAGGTGCAGGGATGGGGCAGTGGTGTGCGCAGTAATGAGAGCACTCGCCTCCCACCAATGTGGCCCGGGTTCGATTCCCAGACTCGGCGTCATATATTCAACGGTTGAGTTTGTTGGTTCTCTACTCTGCACCGAGAGGCTTTCTCCGCGTACTCCGGTTTCCCTTCTCCTCAAAAACCAACATTTGATCGACTTGCTTTGCGTTAATTGTCAATTTCAGTTTACAGTTTCCCCTATTAGTGCTCCAGTGCTAGAACGACTAGACACTTAAATGAAGTTCCTTTCCTTTCTTTCCTTTCCTTTTCACTTTCTTAATCACGTGACCCACTAACACACAGTTATTGATGAAATCATTGAACTCCATTATTCTTGGCCCGTAATTAAGAAAAATGTGAATGAAATCAAATGACATAAAACTGAAGTAGATTGAATCAAACGTTTTTTTGACGAGAGGGGAAAACGGGAGAACGTATTCGGGGACAAACTCAACCCACATATGGCGTTGATTCCCGGAATCCAGGCCGGGTCACATCATTAAATTGGTGAAAGGCGAATGAACTACTCCGTCATCCGCAACGACGAAAGGTTTCTAAGACTCAAAGCTTAGCTCCTCAATTATTATGGTCTTGATACTCCAAAATAAGATGAGACACTTTGCGATACATATACAGAAAAAATCAGTGTTAACCCGCGTTGGCAGATAAGCGACAAGGCACTGATCTCTCGTAATTACGTCTGATCGCCGACTCGATGGTTATTTTTTCATAAATTGTTTTGAATTCTGTTGACGCCATATTTAAAGTTAGCACACTTTAGTAAGATCGTTTGATATTTTATATACAAAAGACTAGAACCCCTAGGGAGGCCAAGTCGTTAATCTAGGTCCTTGATGGACAATGTGTCCCGCTAGCTGCGGGCTCTACAAAATCAGGCAACGCCCAACAAATACATGACTGATGGAAAGGTGTAATGGGCCCGAAGGAGATTAACAACCTACAATCATAGACAAAACTGTTGGGAAGGTTAGCACTTTTGACGTGTTCATTGCTTCTCTCCCTTCTGGTTTTTGTGGGAAATTGTTGAGTTACCTTCCAACATTGAATAGGGTGGAGGGGGGCTATATAAGAGAAAGTGAAACTATAGCGCCTTTTAAAAACGTCATGTGCGTTCCAAGCAGAGTCACATTAAATAAGTAAATTAACAGTGATCACTTTTTTGCACCAGTAGCGTGAGTAGGATGGCCTGTTAATCATTGAGCTATTTTGAGAACAGTAAACATGTAACACGGTGAACATTACTCCATGACATTACTCCATAAGAAAATGGGAAATATATGCCCAGTGAATGTGATATTTTGCAACAATAACGTTGTTATATGTAAAACATACTGGAATACGTACACTGTGTTTCTGATTATGGACAAATTAGTTATTGTAACTACTTATTTTCACGTTACTCCATTGAAAACATGTATACATAAAGGTTAATTATGGAGTAATGTTGTATAATACCTAAAATAAAGCTGAAATGGCCATGAAAAGTCCTACTACTATTTCCTTTGAAGCCTTTTACACTCCACTTTCAATATTTTATCTGTAGCTGTGATGTAAAGGCATTATTTTAGGCTTCGAAAATGGAGTAATGTTTAAAATTCACCTCTTCGGCTTTCCTCAGAGGCTTGTGACCGGGCAGTCAACAACGGCCGCTCGCAAGGTGGTTTCACCCTCAACTCTGATTGGTCCATTTTGAATTTGACCCCGCGCTGGCAACACGACCCCCCACCTGAGGGAAATGTACATCTTGTCGCGAATCAAGTGTCGTATTGCCAGCGCGCGGTCAAATTCAAATGGAGCAATCAGAGTTGAGGATGAAACCACCTTGCGAGCGACCGTTGTTGACTGCCCGGTCACAAGCCTCTGAGGAAAGCCGAAGAGGTGAATTTTAAGGCAAGATTTTCCTTCGTCACGAGTCTTTCGGCCACCGAAACACACGTATTTGGAGTAAAATTTATTGGGCTTTATGGAACTGTTGTTTTTATTGCGATTCGGGACTTTTCCTGTTGAGGGGAAAACGATTTGTGGAGTGAGGTCTGGCCAGGGATCGATGGAGTGGTCGGCCTTCCTGTTCTTTTAGTAACGGTTTCCGGATAACTTCAGTAAACGGCGTCAGAATGGCTCTAAACTCGGCACAAGAGACAAGTTCGTCACACATTTGAGGTAGGAAAACTTTATTTCAAATGAGATAGTTATTTACACAATTTTTTTACGATCGGTGATTTTCCCATACATGCTCTATATACACAAGCTGTCGCATACACCACGTATTATTTTCAGCTTGGGGAGCCTGTGGTCATCACAACTTGTGCTTTATCGTGTCGTTCCCTCGCGGCCCATTTCACATTTCCATCAGGCGTGTATGTCGGTATTGCTTTTAGGTATATTTTGTAACTGTCACGGTCATTCAGTTGTAACTGACACTCACACGCAAACAATCCACCGATAATTGCCAACGAGTCAGGCCTTCTGAAGACAGAAGGCCTGGCGAGGCGGCAGATTATATAGGCGGACGAAATCTCAGAAGCGCTTCAAATTTGAGTGTAATGTAGACCAAAAGCTGTGATGTAGACCAAAGCCATGAAATGTTGACCGTAGCGATAGCCAATGAGAGTGCCGCACGAGTAAGCCGCGTGATGTTTGCAGCCGCCAGGCGCCAGGTCACACAGGATGTGACGTTTGCTTTTTTGCGCGGAGGAATGGGACCAAGTCACATCGTCTTATGTGCTCGTCTGCGGTGGCCATCTTGGAAATTAAGTACGGCTGTTTTTAATAGAGGTAAGCACTTGTTTTTATATTTTGATATACAAAATCACTACTTCTCACTACTCATTTTCAATATAAATTGATGGAACACTTTACTTTGTGGGGAGTGTGTGGATTGTTGATTGTTGAAGGTGGGGATATTTGATCTGATTTGACCAAATTTTTGGGCCCCATGGTAGGGATTTTGACCAAAAATTCTTGTGAAAAGTCAAATGCCCCACATATGCCCGGGGTCCCCCCCCCCCCCATCGGGCTTAACATTGATGGATGCACTATAACTTGTTTATTTGTAGCCTGATTCCTTGTTCCTGCTCAACAAGTTCCAAAGAGGACGTTGCCAGGTAATGAGACAATCCTAATTGATTATTTGTTTGTTGTTTGATTGAACTATACTGGTTTCTGTTCTTTAATTAGTTGTACATTGTGATCACATAATATGTCTGATCAGCCTGCTTTAAATTTAAGTCTCTACTGTTTCTCATTGTTTAATAGCAAGAAGACGTAATACATGCAAACTAAATTTCCTACTCACCTGGCGTTTCTTTTCTTTGGATGAAAGTTAGAAACTATGTCGACACACATTCCTTTTATGCATATCTGTTTATTTTCTGAAGTGATCATTGAGAAGCTTGGTTGGTTGTCACTTAAGCACGAACGCACGCACGCAAACAATTAATCACTGTTGATAACCATTAATTCATCTGCAGCGAGATTCATTATTTCTGCTTAAGAGTTTGTAACGACTCGAGGAACACATCAAGGTAATAAGTAACATTAGCTCGAGGGGTGTAATAAATTATTTGTTTCTTGTGTGATCGAACCATAAACCGCCCACCATTCTTTCCTTACACATCGAGAGAGTAAGTAAATGATACGTATCTTGAATTGTTCCTGAACAGAGAAGGTTTTAGTTTTTGAATCCGCTTAGATTCAAAATTGAGGGTGTCACAAAGAAAAATGACGATTAAGAACGCATTCAATCAGTTTTAGCCACAACAAACCCGTAATGTCTACTCGCTTTAAAGTGTTAGTTAAAGCTAAGCAAGACCACAGCCTCGTATAATGTATGCGTTCTCATTACAGCTTTGAACCTCGCCGAACAAAACCATGTATTTTTTTAGTTGCTCGGAGCAATCATGAACAGTGATCTCACCTCGACCATTCTCTTGACAACTTTTCTGTCAGCTTTCCGTTCCAGTTCCACTCTTGTAATGCATACTGGGCATAAATGATTTGTGTTATGAAAGTTAAACGTTTTCGTACAAGATTCGATGATTATGCATGGATAACCACATTAAATCATCAAATTTTGCAGAGTCATTTCTTGTGGTCGAGGACCTCTCGTTGATTAGCATTCGTTTTGGTAAGTTGCTCACTGTTACTCGTTTCTTAATAACACGAACAAGTAATTTATGCGTGATAAACCAGTTCTGATGAATTTTGCGTTACTTTTTGTTGTTTTTTCTTTACTCAGTTTGGATCAAGTTAGTGACTATATCAGAATTCCTGATATGTTGATTTTCTAAAGTGATTACATGATCAGTTTCGAATGACGCACCTAAATGATCCACCAGTATAATTTATCCCTTAGTTTTTTGTTCAGCCGGATTCATTATTCGTGCTCAAAAGGTTTTAAAGAGGAACATTGCAAGGTATTTGGTAATATTAGCTTGCTGGGTGTAATCAGATATTTAGTTTGTCGTTGCAAGGTAATAAGTAACAATTAGCGTGAGGGGTCACGGTGATAAATTATTTGTTTCTTGCGTGATCGAACAGTATACTGCCGTCCATTCTTTCCTTACACAGTGAGAAAGT
Organism: Montipora capricornis; assembly: GCF_036669925.1. NCBI lineage: Eukaryota > Metazoa > Cnidaria > Anthozoa > Scleractinia > Acroporidae > Montipora > Montipora capricornis. Next base: position 4,752,240 of record NC_090888.1, on the reverse strand, counting down.
AAGAAAATGATGTATCTTGAATTGTTCCTGAAGGGATAAGGTTTTAGTTTTTGAATCCACTTAGATTTAACATTGAGGCTGTCTCAAAGCAAATGACGATTAAGAATGCATTCAATCAGTTTTAGCCATAACAAACCCTTAATATCTACTCGCTTTAAAATCTTAGTTAAAGTTAAGCAAGACCAGAGCCTGGTATAATATATGCGTTCTCATTACAACATTGAACTTTGCCGAATGAAGCCATTACTTGAGTTGTTCGGAACAATGGAACATGTTGACAACTTGAAGTGCCTCACTGCATGATCAGTTCCGCAGTTTGCTCGAGTATGAAATCACTTCTTCTCCTTGCTGCTCCATTTGTTAGTTCTCTTGGGAACTTATCAGCTTTGCACTCCAGTTCTACCCTTTTTTGCACACTAGGAATAAGTGATTTTTGTTATGAAAGTTAAAAGTTTTTCAAGAAGATTCGATAATGCATGGATAACCACATTAAGTCATCAAATTTTGCAGAGTCAATTCTTGTCGTCCACGACCTCGCATTGATTAGCATCCGTGTTGGTAAGTTGCTCACTCTTACTCGTTTCTTAATAACACAAACAAGTAATTTATGTGTGCTAAACAAGTTCTGATGACCTTTGCCTTACTTTTTGTTGTTTTCTCTTTACTCAGTTTGGATCAAGTTAGTGACTATGTCAAAATTCCTTATAAGTTTATTTTCTGAAGTGATCACCGACGGCACTCATGATCAGTTGCGAATGACGCATCCAAATTTTGCACCACTATTATTTATCCCTTATTTCTTTTTTTCAGCCAGGTTCATTATTCCTGCTCAAAAGGTTTTAAAGAGGAACCGTGATTGCAAGGTATTTAGTAATACATGTAATTATTAGCTTGCTGGGTGTAATAAGGACCATTAGCTTAAGGGGTGTAATAAATTATCTTTCTTGTGTGATTGAAATGTATACTGCCCTCCATTCTTTCCTTAAACATCAAGAAAGTAAGTAAATGATGTATCTTGAATTGTTCCTGATGGGAGAAGGTTTTAGTTTTTGCATCCGCTTAGGTTCAAAATTGAGGGTGTCACAAAGAAAATGATGATTAAGAATGTATTCAATCAGTTTTAGCCCATAACAAACCCTTTAATAATGTCTACTCGCCTTAAAGTCTTACTTAAAGCTAAGCAAGATCAGAGCCTGGTATAATGTATGCGTTCACATTACAACATTGAACTTCGCCGAACGAAACCATTACTTGAGTTGTTCGGAGCAATGGAAGAATTATCTCACCTCGATCCATGTTTAACTTAAACTGCCGCACTGCATGATTGTTCCGCAGTTTGCTCGAGTATGAAATGACTTGTTATACTCAATTTTGAACCTAAGCGGATGCAAAAACTAAAACCTTCTCCCTTCAGGAACAATTCAAGATACATCATTTACTTACTTTCTTGATGTTTAAGGAAAGAATGGAGGGCAGTATACATTTCAATCACACAAGAAAGATAATTTATTACACCCCTTAAGCTAATGGTCCTTATTACACCCAGCAAGCTAATAATTACATGTATTACTAAATACCTTGCAATCACGGTTCCTCTTTAAAACCTTTTGAGCAGGAATAATGAACCTGGCTGAAAAAAAGAAATGAGGGATAAATAATAGTGGAGATATGTCCAGAAATGCACATAATTAGATGCATGCGGTGGACCTTGCTGCTCCATTTGTTAGCTCTCTTGAAAACTTTTCAGCTTTCCGCTCCACTTCTACCCTTTTCTCTCACACTAGAAATAAGTGATTTCATACCAGATTCCATAATGCAAGGTTAACCTCCTTAAATCATCAAATTTTGCAGAGTCATTTCTTGTTGTCGAGGACCTCGCATTGATTAGCATCCGTGTTGGTAAGTTGCTCACTCTTACTCACTTCTCAATAACATGAACGAGTAATTAAAGTGTGATAAGCCAGTTCTGATGACTTT
>NC_090888.1:4740263-4745263 GCF_036669925.1 Montipora capricornis | reverse complement strand
CTCCCGTTGTGTTACGTCAGCTAGAAAATTACATCTGCACAAACACAAGTAACCTTTGTTGCACACCGCTGAGGGAATGCCTGTGGCGCACGACAATCTGGTTTAACATGTTCCAATGTCCTTTCACTAGGATCTTGGGAAATATGGATTACCATATTAAAACATTTACGCCTTGCTGTTTTTATATTGTGCTATTTTATAAAAACAGGAAAGAACACATCTTGGTCTAGGTTGAGGTGAATTTGAATTTTCAACGGATCATTTACTTCTTTCTCTCAGGAAACTCGATTCCGGGCACTTCTCGATGCCAGTGTATGTTCATAGCGCTCATTTTAATCAAAGCATGTGAAGGGTCACTCAAACAAATTTGGCGGATTGGCATCCCGCTCAAAATTTACCAAAGCGGCTGCCTGTAAAGGCGTACGCCAAATAAAGGCGTGAAAATAAACAGACCTGCAGTCTTAACTACACACGCGGATCTTCAGTTGAAAAACGTCCAACAGTTTGAAGCAAGTTTGAAGTGGTAAATATTTTAGCCAAACTGAAAACATCGAAAGTAAAGTTTACCGGCTATATAAATATTGCTCTCATTCACAAAAGCTTTGATTAAACAGGGAATAATCATATTTGCAGCTGAAGAGACAAATAAGAGTAGTTGCATTGTACTTTGAACCATTCACATCCCCAACGTACAGGAAAATACCATGTTTGTAGAAATAAGAAATTCTAGAAATACCCTTTCACTGCCAAGTTGCAGTACTTAGCAGGACTGCAACCCTGGTCCGTAGTTTCGTAGTTGGTGAATTGGAAAAAGGAGAAAGAGTGTGATGGACTGCCAGCGCTGTCCATAGTCTAGTCATATTATAGATAAATAAGAATTGATTTTACCCTGTCAGGCAGGGGCGTAGCATGAGATTTTGAAGGTGTACGCACACGATGAATGTTTCGAGAGCCAAAGACGCTCCAAACTAGGTTGGTCTGGGGGCATGCTCCCGGAGAGAATTTTGAAATTTAGGGTTTCGGAAATGCCTTCCCCAAATATTTCCTAAGGACATTTCAATAAACAAATGCGAAGAAAGATGCAGTAGTTAGTTGTTTATTTTACCCATCTGTAGAGTTTTTAGCAAGCTACAACACAAACAGAGGTTTACAGTACAAGCAAAGGGCAAGACGTCTCAAAGTCTGTTAGGCATCAGCATCATCATCATAACATTTCTACCCTGGAACAGTGGATTGGTGATAAGACTGACACTGTGTGGGGGGCGGGGGGGGCTCGGAGGGCAGAATTTTTTTTGCTTTCGTCCGCTATTATCTTTCTTGACGTTAAGGCCTGGCCAAACGGGTCCAACGTGGTGGTGCAACATCATCCAACATTGCTGATTCCAACATGTTGCACTTGTTTGGCCACCGTGTTGCATGATGATGGATTTTGTTGAACGAAGTGTGATTTCCATCAAGAATCGTCTTCAACATCAGCTAACATTTCTTTTGTTCTAAGGTGTGAACAAACAGTGTTGCATTCGTTTGAACATCACGTTCAACAGTGTTGCACGCGTGCGTGCCCACTAAGGTGACGCTGCGGCTATCAGCATGCATGGTGATGGTTTATTCCTTGCATCTGTTCCGCGCGTTGCCACGTCTGTTTAAGGTACAGAATGCCTAAGGAGCAAAGTCTTGAGCAATCTCTCATCGAACAGAAAGCGCTTCTTGTATTCAAAGCTCTCAGGGGCGTGGCGCCAATGTATCTGCAGGATCTTCTGCAAGTGAAGACCCTGTTACGCTACTCCCCTGGGTCTTCTCAAGGTTCCTTGCACCTGGTGCAAGACCTTTGGAGACCGCGCATTTGCTGTTGCAATTCCCAGATTCTGGAACAGCGATTCTCTTCCTATCAGAGAGAATGACTCTGCTGTTAATTTTAAAAGGAACTTCAAGACGCTAACATGGCGAGAGTTTGTTTTCTAAGAATCCAAAATACTGGATCCAACATGTTGCATTCGTTTGGCCACCTCAGTCGACACTTTTCAACAGCGTCTAACAATGTTGGACCTTTGGCCAGGCGTGTATGGGTTAATGAAAAGATACTGGAAATACTCACACAGAGAGACATCAATATAATTCGAAATTTAAAAGACTTGGCCCGATTTTATAATGACTTTAAAAAATTAATGCTTCCAGGGAATAAGGTTTCCAGGATTTGAGCTGTACGCATGGACGTGTGTGCGTATATGGACGCTACGCCCCTGCCTGTTACCCTTCTATATCTACATCCATACTTGGGAAAGGTTTCCCATCACGCCAAGAAAATTGAAATAGAGGTTGTTCTCAATTTGGAAGTTTCTAATAATTCACACTGGGGTTTGGGTAGTTTTAAGAAAATGTCAGACCAGGGTGGCAGAACTTTGGTCAACTCCATCCCCTAGCTCTCTCTTCTTGTCTAAAGTGATTGCGATCGACTGACAAGAACGATATAGGGAATTCAATTTACAAAACTTTAACAGTTCCATATAAAATTTTGCCCATCTTTCTCGTTTTCTGTGGCCTTGCTGTTGTCCAAAACGACGCCAGACTAAACTCCCTTTGGTAAGCACTGAATTGAACTGCAAAGAACGAAAGTAAAATCAAATTCTGCGTACATTTCATAAGGACATTTCGACAACCTGATCAAAATAAATTATACAAAACATTCTGCGTAACTTATGGTGGTCCTTCAAGTTCCTGGATAAAAAACTGTGCATTGCTCAAAAGAACTACTTGCTATAGGCCTGGAACAGCTCGCACCCATCTCGACAACGATTTTGAACAAGGGCACAAATGATTGCAGCGTGCACGATTTGATAGGTGTATAACGTTAAGAATCTCGGAGTTGAGAACAGACAGTTAACTCCCACCGAGCCATTCGTGACGTCAGGCAACATTGCTTACTCGGTAAACTGAAAGAAAGCCACACTTTTCTGAGCTGCTATATCTTAGCTCTATTTCTCAGCCATTTGAACGTTTTCTTTGTGAGAACCACTCTCTCGCGTCGTCCAAGTACTCAATTGCCTTTTGACAGGATCGTTGTTGCAAGCATTTCTGCGTTTTCGTACCGTAAAGCTCCGTTTGGAATTGCTGTTCGATCTGGCCCAGAACACGGCTGCGGCAGCCGCCACCTGAATGTCAGAATTCCACACAGTGCGAAGAGCCCTAGTGACTTTCAAGTGAGCCATTTGGCTTTATGCGGAGATGTTTATAGCAATCCGGGGCCTGCTCATAAAACTATGCCCTCCCCAGGAGTGCGGGAAAGCAGTGTGAAACAACCAGGACGCCATTTTGTGTTCGGAATGCTCTTGTTAGTCACATGCTAAATGTCTCCAAATGTCAAGAGGTATTTTTCATTGTTACCTAAGCAATCCTGAAATCTGGATCTGCGTGACTGGGAGCTGAGGATTTTATGGACGCACCTGAACCCTGCATTTCGGACACCTCACCAAGAATGGTAAATGGAAACGATATTAGCATGAATGACTCGGACACGGACTCGTTATCCTGGTACATGGCTAATGTTAGTGGATACTACAAGTTTAATCTAAAATTGGCCTACTTGAATATCAACAGCATCACCAACAATATCAATGAAGTGAAAGAGATGCTCGGAAAGGGAATGTTTGATATTTTATTCATCGCCGAACCTAAAATTGACTCTACGACCTCTACAACACTACTCGCCCAAACTGGCTTTAGACTCGTACGCAGAGACCGAAAGAAGGGCGGTGGAGCAATCTTGGTGTATATCAGAGCTTATTTGTCTGTGTACCGAAGAGCTAAGCTTGAACCTAGGGACGTGGAATCGATGTTTAGACGTCAAGGACGTTAACAATAGCCGCTTTCTTGTATGCGGCTGCTACAGATCGCCATGCAAATGCAATGGCTTCGATGTCCAGCGCAGCCGAACTGATGTATAAGACCCCAAGGGAACTCCTTTTAATTGAGGGTTTTAACCAAGATATGTACACGAACTTTGCCGAAAATCGACTTCCTAATAATAATCTAGTTGATTTTTGTCATCGGCATTGCTTCGCATACAAAATGACTGAGCCCACACGGGTAATAGATAGAAGAAAGAGCTTACTTGATGTTATCCTGGTCAGTCACACAGAACGTTTTAAAGCGATCACGATCTGGTCTTTGTTGTTAGGAAAAATAAACTTCCAGGCCCAAAGTCACGCTAATTGAATATCGCAGCATGAATAACCTTGACTACGCGGAATTCTTGACCGAGTTAAAAAACGCCCCTTGGGGCATGGCGTATTTTTTCTGGGATGTAGACGATATCTGGGGTCACTGGAGCGCTCTCTATAAGAACATTCTTGACCGGCATGCGCCGGTCTGGAAAAAATGGGTGCGCAGTGATCAACTACCATGGATCTCACCAGAAATTTAACACGAAATTGTCCGGCACAATCGCCTTTTTAAACGCTACAGGAAGAATCCAATTAACAACCTCTGGCTTGCATATAAGCGACAGCGCAATAAAGTCACCTCGCTAAAGAGAAAGGGTATCAGAGAATTTTGCAGTAACGCAACATCTAATGCGAAACACTCTGGGGAGTTCTGGAAAAAAATGAAACCACTTCTCTCTAACTCGTCCCTGTCCAAACAGAACAGCGTGACATTGGCAAAGTTCTGGCGGAGCCCAGGGAAGTGGTGGAGGTGTTCAACAACTACTTTGCGTCGGTTTCTGTACCCGAAACCCACCGCAGCAGAGTGGAGAATTTTAGTGATCACCCGAGTGTTCTTGGGATCGTGTCAAGACAGGTGTTGGAACACCCATTCACCTTTGAACCAGTAAGCTCCAGTTATGTAAAAGAGATTCTGGATAATTTAAATAAACGTAAGATGGTTGGCGCCGAGGGCATTTCACCACTTCTTTTGAGGCTCTCGGCACCAGTTATGGCCGAGGAGATTACACGCTTGATTAACTTTCTGATTGCTAATCGCTCTTGGCCTGACGAATGGAAGTA
>NC_090888.1:4707763-4727763 GCF_036669925.1 Montipora capricornis | reverse complement strand
GATTTCTGATTTTCTAGGGTTAATTAGCCGGCATGTGGATGCGTTATTAAAATTGGGCTTATGGTCTTTTAGCATGAAGAAAGCATCCCGTTTTGCCATGGTTTCAACCCTGTCTGATAGACCGAGTTCTTCGGCAATTGCTTTGGCGTCCTTGTTGATCCTCGCCTCCTGCCCTTTATTCGCTTTTTTGTATGATTTCTGTATGCTCTTGTCGACGAGGTCTTTGTAGTCGCAAGGTTTCATCCTGTAAAAGTTATTGGTTTTGTCCGCTTTTACTACGAGGTGGTTATCTTCTTTGACGCTTTTCATATCTTTCCTTAGTTCTCTTTGGAAGTCGTTTACCTGGTCGCTGAATTCAATGTCCCTGATCAAGCCGGTCATTCTGTTTTCGAAGACTTTTAGTCCTTCGACAACGGATGGTGCACGTTTAGAGTTGAAGCCATATGTCTCTTTTTGTTCGATGTGTTCTTTTCGATGCAGGTAGTGGTAAGCTCTCCATCTCATGTTACGCATTAGCTTGTCGGTTTTTTCAACCAATGTCGTCAAATAGGTTTTTCGGTTCACGCAAGGGATGTTTTTTGTGGAATAATTGAACGATATCTTGTCCATTGTAGAAGACATCTCGGTAGAGTGCTCGACGACCGTAATAGCGGCGGAGGCAAACAAACACTGGATATGTCACCCGATTTTTCCTCAAGAGTGCTCGACAATATTCGAGCTTCGTCTAGTAAGAGAAAGTGAACTAGCTTTCGTTCATTTATTCGATCTACAGATCTGTTTCGTGGGAGTGTGTCCCACTCATCAGGACCTAGATGACAATGTTAATTCATGGGTTTTTATATAACATTCCCTTGAAATTACAATAATTACGTGTTTTTTAGTAAAAATGTGTTTGCATGCCTACAAGTGCTCGCAAGCTCTGTTCTTTTGTTGAGGGTGGCAAACTCTTGTTTACATATAATGTAGAACTTTTCTAGGGTGCACAATTTGCATCTTTTGGTTGCATTAGAGTATGCCTGTGCCCTATCAAGAATTTTCCATCTGATCGTGTAATCTACTCCAGGTTTCTTTAACTGCCACACGTGCTTGCTGAGCTCAGTTTGATTGCTGTATACTTAATTTCTAAATGATTGTTTGTGATTGGCAAATCTAGACTAAAAGTCTGTGTCGGTTAAACCCACGTAGCATTCACTCCCCTGCTCTGTTGTTACGGTGGCTTGGTATACGATGCCCTTTGTAAGACACTGGTTCTCTAGTGGGCAGTCCTCTTTCCTGCGGCAATTTCAGAGCCTGGCATCGCTTATGGCTTCGCCTGAGTTGGTTTGCTTCAGCAGGCGCTTGTTATGTGCGTCGATTGTACACTTGACGTTGGGCATACAGCTGTAGGATAGCTTGAGGGTGTTGCAGTTGAATATAGGTCTTAGGGCGTGTCCTACCTGCATCGAAAAGAACACATCGAACGAAAAGAGACATATGGCTTCAACTCTAAACGTGCACCATCCGTTGTCGAAGGACTAAAAGTCTTCGAAAACAGAATGACCGGCTTGATCAGGGACATTGAATTCAGCGACCAGGTAAACGACTTCCAAAGAGAACTAAGGAAAGATATGAAAAGCGTCAAAGAAGATAACCACCTCGTAGTAAAAGCGGACAAAACCAATAACTTTTACAGGATGAAACCTTGCGACTACAAAGACCTCGTCGACAAGAGCATACAGAAATCATACAAAAAAGCGAATAAAGGGCAGGAGGCGAGGATCAACAAGGACGCCAAAGCAATTGCCGAAGAACTCGGTCTATCAGACAGGGTTGAAACCATGGCAAAACGGGATGCTTTCTTCATGCTAAAAGACCATAAGCCCAATTTTAATAACGCATCCACATGCCGGCTAATTAACCCTAGAAAATCAGAAATCGGACGTATTAGCAAGGAAATACTCCAAAAGATCATGAAAGGTGTTGCCACATCCACCAACGTCAACCTCTGGCAGAACACTCAGTCAGTACTGGAATGGTTCAACGCAATAGAAAACAAGCCGAATGCAGCGTTCATATGTTTTGACATCGTAGATTTTTACCCATCGATTACGGAGAAACTATTGTCTGAGGCAATTGATTTTGCATCGGAATATGTAAACATCTCACCATCGGAGAAACAGATTATTATGCATGCATAACAAACACTGCTATTCAATCCAGACGCCCAATCATGGGTAAAGAAAGGTGCAAGCGACGGTTTATTCGACGTAACAATGGGGTCCTATGATGGCGCTGAGTCGTGCGAATTGGTCGTGGTATACATGCTTAACCTACTGAAAAGAATTTGCGGTGACACAATAGGACTATACAGAGACGACAGGCTCGCAATATCCCAAGGGTCCCCACGCACCAACTAGCGCAATAATAAGCAAATATGCAAGCTATTCGCAGACAAAAAACTGAAAATAACCATTGAAGCGAAAAAAAAGGTGGTAAATTACTTAGACGTGACCCTGGACCTAAACACCGGAAAACACTATCCTTTTATGAAGCCCGGAAACGTACCATCTTATGTACACCTGAAAAGCAATCACCCACCGAACATCATCAAACGAATCCCAGAGAATATAAACCAAAGGCTGTCGACGAAGAAGTATTCAACAAAGCAGCACCGACGTACCAGGCAGCACTAGACAAGAGCGGATACACATACAAATTGAGGTTCACCCCAAAAAACAGAACGAGAAAAATTCACAGGCCAAGAAAAAGAAATATCACATGGTACAACCCACCCTTCGATATGACAGTGAAAACTAACCTGGGAAAGAAGTTCTTGGGCATTGTCTGCGAATATTTCCCCAGAGGACACGCCGTAAGACCTATATTCAACCGCAACACCCTCAAGCTATCCTACAGCTCTAAAACAAAGAAAATTAAGATTAACTAGCTTTTTTTTAGATGTCCCAGTGCGCAATTTGCGTCCCAGTATGGCGGATTTGTACCATGTGATCACTATACTGCAAAGGGCCCATTTCTCCTCAACTTGGACTGTGAATCCATTTGCGATCCTTCTGGGGGTGATACGTTGTTGGCTCAAGGGATCTACTTAACTGACTCTTTACATTACTTACCCTTGTCCGCCTGTGAATCACATGTTGATCCAACGTTATCACATAGAAAAGCTGGCCCATTAGGGAGTCCCACGTGAATGCCGCACATTAAGTGATCAATCAGCCATGTTGCCAGCATGGTTGTCCTGATAGTGTAGTGGTCATCACACCCGACTAGTGATCAGGGGGACGTGGGTTCAAATCCCGCTCAGGGCAATTACAGTTTTCCCCAGAAGTTGTCCAGTGTTGAGTTTCCCATAACTTTCTCTCAATTTCTCCTCAACTTGGACTGTGAATCCATTTGCGATCCTTCTGGGGGTGATGCGTTGTTGGCTCAAGGGATCTACTTAACTGACTCTTTACATTACTTACCCTTGTCCGCCTGTGAATCACATGTTGATCCAACGTTATCACATAGAAAAGCTGGCCCATTAGGGAGTCCCACGTGAATGCCTCACATTAAGTGATCAATCAGCCATGTTGCCAGCATAGTTGTCCTGATAGTGTAGTGGTCATCACACCCGACTAGTGATCAGGGGGACGTGGGTTCAAATCCCGCTCAGGGCAATTACAGTTTTCCCCAGAAGTTGTCCAGTGTTGAGTTTCCCATAACTTTCTCTCAATTTCTCCTCAACTTGGACTGTGAATCCATTTGCGATCCTTCTGGGGGTGATGCGTTGTTGGCTCAAGGGATCTACTTAACTGACTCTATATATATATATATATATATATATATAACTTCAGGTGAGTTCCACACTGATAAATCCAGAATAGTGCTCAACAATAATGGAGCGGTAATAACAATGTTTTTCTACTCAATATAGTTTCATATGGACTTTAATACAGGTCTGTTTCGTAGACCAACAAGGAGTTGGGCCACTCATCAGTTAAATTCCATGTACACTGTAGCATCGCTGGGGTTTATATACATCAGTAGCGTGATCGTTACAAGATTCAAACTTGAAAAACAATAGTAAAAAAGCATTTGTAAATTTATGATTGGTTGTTGAGGATGCGATTGAACCTAAGGATAAAATTTCGCTTGTGCCTGCAAGTCGATACGAGTTCATTACGTTTGTTGAGCGTCGCCATGTCCGGTTTATATACAATATAGAATTTCTCGGTACTACATAGATTACATCGTTTAGTAAGGTTGCTATAAGATTTGGCCTTGGCTAGAATTTTCCAGGAGATTGCGAAGTCTTTCTTTTGATCTTTTAGCTGCCATAGAACTGAGCAAACATCTATGGCAGCTAAAAGATCAAAAGAAAGACTTCGCAATCTCCTGGAAAATTCTAGCCAAGGCCAAATCTTATAGCAACCTTACTAAACGATGTAATCTATGTAGTACCGAGAAATTCTATATTGTATATAAACCGGACATGGCGACGCTCAACAAACGTAATGAACTCGTATCGACTTGCAGGCACAAGCGAAATTTTATCCTTAGGTTCAATCGCATCCTCAACAACCAATCATAAATTTACAAATGCTTTTTACTACTGTTTTTCAAGTTTGAATCTTGTAACGATCACGCTACTGATGTATATAAACCCCAGCGATGCTACAGTGTACATGGAATTTAACTGATGAGTGGCCCAACTCCTTGTTGGTCTACGAAACAGACCTGTATTAAAGTCCATATGAAACTATATTGAGTAGAAAAACATTGTTATATATATATATCTATATATACAGTACTGTTTCGGCCTTCTGGGCCTCATCAGTGCAGTGCTGATGTCTGGGATGGAGGTTAAGCTTATAAAGCCACCCCAAATGTCCCACACATGTGGTACATCTAAGCCATGCCAGAGTGCTCTAACTAGCGAGCTAGTGAGCATATTATATATATATATATGTACATAGAAGCAATTCAATTTAAACTCGCATTGTACCTGAAGAAGGCTGGTTTGGCCACCCAAAATATAGTACACCACTAAAGTCAAATCAAATCTACGTTGTATTGGCTCTTGCTTAAAATATTTAGTTTCAAAACAAAACCGTTGTCGGAGGGTGCTCAGTTGGCTTTTGTTTGCCTAGCCTATGGCCGCTGACAAGGCGGTTGTCGTTTTCCCATTTAACCTCTGGGAGCACGGTTGAGCTCCCGAGGGATCTCTGAGCACCCTCCTGTAACCAGTTGGGCCCAGAGTTTGGGGTTACCCGAGGGGTACTTTCGACTGGCTCGATTTCTCCCTATACCCTGTAACTTAACATCCGCACGAGTTATCAAGCAGTGTTCAGAGATTGGTCAACTCTCACCCACCTAGACTCCACCGGAATCATGAGCTATTTTGCATAAGGTATAATTTTCTGATATATTAATGTTAGAATTCGGTTGATTAAGCTTGTGGGAAGGTACTTAAAGAACAAACGCAAGCAGACTAATTGATAACACTTTGAAACGTATCGTTCGAATTTGCCTCGTTTTTAAGACGAAATACATGCAGAATCGTGAAGTGTAAGTGTCCGGGAAATAGGGAAATTATAATACCTGACGTGTTTACAGTGGCCTGACGTGTTTACAGTTCACTGGTCAGTCGTGGTATGATTTTTAATAAATTTCTTAAAAGCAAGGTGACAAGACATAAATGATTTGCATGAAAATTAATGCAGCCAGCTTGGCGACTTTTCAACTTGTCTTCAGTCGATACCTTTTCTTTTCGGCCCCATTACACAGATTTTTTAGCCAAAGACCGAAAATTGCATGGAAGACTTTTCATCGTGTCTCTTCATGCTAAAATCCCAGGGTTAATTTCAGCTTGGGTTATAATTAATATGCAGTTGGTTTGTTTCCAAGTAATAATCTCAGGTTGAAATAATTTCATAATTTCAGTGGTTTAACCAATTATAAGAATACTGTGTGTTTGTTTATTTATTATATCATTATTTTGTTTGTTTAGTATAACCCAGGAGTTGAAATTATCTTTATTATTTAAAATACACCGGTATATTCATCCCAAACAAAGGGGCTTCTTAATATTACCCTGGCAATGACAATACTGCACGTAACTCTGGGACGAAAGTCAGTAGAGAAATGGGGTACTTTTTTTGCAGACTACGCGTAAGTGATTTTTGTTATGAAAGTTAAAAGTTTTCCTACAAGATTCGATAATGCATGGATAACCATATTAAATCATCAAATTTTGCAGAATCATTTCTTGTCGTCGAGGACCTCGCATCGATTAGCATCCATTTTGGTAAGTTGCTCACTGTTACTCATTTCTTAATAACACGAACAAGTAATTTATGTGTGATAAACCAGTTCTGATGACTTTTGCGTTACTTTTTGTTAGCGACTATGTCAGAATTTCGTATATATTTATTTTCTAAAGTGATCACCGTCACTCATGATCAGTTGCGAATGAGGCACCCAAATGATCCACCAGTATTTTTTTCTCAGCTGGATTCATTATTCCTGCTCAAAAGGTTTTAAGGAGGAACATCGCGGGGTATTTAGTAATATCTGCTTGCTGCTTGTACTGAGCTATTTGTCTGTCGTTTGATTGAACTATACTACCCTCTATTCTTACACATCAAGAAAGTAAGTGATGTATTTTGATATATTTTTGTTTACAGTCACTTGGTCTCGATCCAAGGTGTTTTAGTATGCGTAAAAGATATGTTAGAAAGTTATTTCCCACTAGATAATGTTTTACCAAAAGACTTGGCGGTGGATAACCACATGAAATTAAAATGTTTAGCATTACGAAAAATCGGGTGAGACAAGAAGGAAACGCTTGCAGACAAACCCCTGCATTTTCAAAAACCGCCAACTTGACCTATCATGCATGTCATCGGCTGTCATAAATTGACCAAGAAAATATTTGGTCTTCCATAGTGGAAATTGAACTTTGGGCAAGAAAAAGTTAAAAAATTTGACAAGGAAAATAACAGGCATAACAGGCAATTCTACAGACCTGTAAATGAGCACCTTTTCTGGGATAAAAATTAGCATATTTTCAAGCATCTTAGTTTTTCCACAAATTGTCAGGATAATTGTCTCTTGCTTGAAAATTGTTGAAAATGCTACCTCTTTCTATCAGCTCAAAATCAAGGAGAGCTTTCATATTGAGCGGTTGAGACCCAAACTCAACAAACAAGTTGATAATGTCGGTTTAGCTTTACTCTTTTAAAATTTTACCATTATGCAGTAACAGTATGTTTCTATAATATCGTTGGTTAGTTTGAATTTTACCTACTTGTAAGGAACATTTAACCTACAAAGAATCATTGTATTGATAGTGATATATAAACTAAAGGTCCTGTACGAAACAGATTTGTATGGAAACCAGAGGCAAAAGTATGATCGTATCCTAATTATTCATTCATTCATTTATATATATATATATATATATATATAAAGTGTGAAACTTGATTTTCGTAAAACAGTGCTCAATACATAGAAGTAGAGCAAAATATATACGGAAGAAAAAACACATAAACTACAAGTTCATCCCTACAAGCCTGTTTCGTGGTCGCCCACTCATCAGGGGATAAATCCTGATAAATCCCCTGATGAGTGGGCGACCACGAAACAGGCTTGTAGGGATGAACTTGTAGTTTATGTGTTTTTTCTTCCGTATATATATATATATATATATATATATATATATATATATACAGTTACAGTTACAGGTAAGATAGACTACATTCCGTGGTCGACAAATTTGTTTTGTAGGACCATGTCCCACTCTTCAGCATCGTACAATGGTTACTATCTCTACAGGATTACTGTTTTTACATGATGATTTTTTATCCTGCTACCCATGCGCGTACTTGTAAATTACGATTTTTAATTACAATTTCTTTAAGAGGAATTTGTTTGCATGCCGACAGCCGCTTGCTAATTCTGATCGTTTGTTGAGCGTGGCGAGCTCTGGGTGACAAATTATAAGTTACATTTTTTGGTGCTGTTAGAATATGCACGCGCCCTTCCCAGAATCTTCCACGCAATGCTGTAATCTACTTTAGCATGTTTTAACCGCCACACATATTTGCTTAACTCTGTCTGGTTGCTGTGCACCACATTTCTGAAGGACTGGTTATGGTTGGCAAATCTAGCCTTGAAGTCGGTAGCAGTCAGCCCTACGTAACTCTCGTTTCCCTCGCTGGAGGTCACTGTTGCCTGATATACTATACCCTTTGTTAAGCATTGGTTGTCAAGGAGGCATTGGTCTTTTTTCCTGCAATTACATGATCTTTCCACATTGGCTATCTCGGGTTCTAACGTTCGTAGCACGCGCTTATTGTGATTGTCGATTATGCTTTTGACATTGGGCATGCAACTATATGATAGCTTTAACGTGTTACGGTTAAAAATTGGTCTAAGGGCGTGGCCCTTGGGGAAACATTCGTCTACGCTTCGTAAGAACTGTTTTCCTAGGTTGGTCTTGACCTGTGCATCATAAGGCGGGTTAAACCAGGTGATGTTTCTTTTCCTTGCTCTGACAGTCCTTCCTCTGCTCGGTCTTGGTTGGAATTTCAATGTATATTGGTACCCAGTAACTGTACCTGTATGCACAGCTCTAGCTTCACTAGCTATTGAGCACTCTGCGAGCGCTTATTGGCAACTCACATTTAGTATTCAGCATATATATATATATATATGTATATTATATACATGGATTATCTTGTAAAATAATTAATGTTACACTCACTATGGCTGATGATGATGTTTGAAACATCAAAACATGTTCCTTAATCTCAAAAGTGTGGTTGTATTTTTAAAAATATCAGTAACACTTGTGCTATCCAGACCATTTGGAAAATAGCAATGATATTGACCAATGTTAGAAAACAGATACTCTACCCGAAGGCCTCGAAGTCCAGTTATGGAAATGTTCTTGTAAGGATCTTCCCCCAATTATAAGATTTTAATGTTTGTTAAGGCAAATTGCATGTGGCAGCTATTACCGCTATAAAGAGGTTCCAAATGTTGAAAACAAGTACTTCTTATGAAATGTCAGCGTAACTGAAATCTGAAAGACTATTGTTGTCTAACTACTACGTTTTCAAGCACGATTTTCTGTTCAGTGGTTTAACACTTTGTTCTTGGTGCTTGTGTACGTATTCAAGAAAGTGATATAAAAATTTAAGGAACAGATACAAACAGTGTCGCACTTGCTTTTGCAATAAAACTCCACGTGTCGTAACAACACGCAGGTCAGGCGACCTGCCATCAAGTGTTAGGCACCTTATCTGCTGCAGAACTGCTAATACAGTACAATATTTGTGTATTTCCATCATTCGCAGATCTCTCTGACTTACTGGTGGGGTCAGACAATGCACTCACGAACATACAAATATACGTGTAGTTATATAAATATAAAGACATAAATATAGTGTAGTAACAATATAGTAAAATCGTATGCCCATAATTACGCACAATTAATATACGACGCATATTTAACTGACACGAACTCTGAGAACCGGTCTGTTTGGCCAAGTAACACATGGCATGATGGTCCTGACCTCAGCGAATACGAAGTTTGCGACGAGACGACCCTGCTAGAAATTAGTGGGAAAGCGGGCTTGCGTGCATAATTTCCGCGCATAATTTCCGTCTGGCCTCTAGAGACAGTAGCCCGGCACGCGTGAGGGCGTTCTCGTAGCTCAATTCAGGACCAAAGATGATTCGTAGGGCTCTCTTTTGCACTCTTTATACCACCATGCAGAGATACTGCAGTAAGTTTGCAAAAACTACAGATGCATACTTTAGGACAGAACTTAGTAGGGAGCAGTACACAGCCACCAAATCCCCATCTTGTACCCCACAAACTTTCAGTTTTCTAAGAGCATAGAGGCGACGGTTTTATTTCCCTATTATATAGTCACAATGAGTCGACCAACTGAGGTCCATAGAATATACACCCCAAGGAGCTTGAACGATTCCACCCACTCAATAACAGAACCTCATACCGCTATTGGTTGACTGTAGCAACTATTATAACGCAAAAAATCAACCCGCATCAGCTTGCAATTACTAAGGTTCAACTGCATGTTGTTACAATGAGTGAAGCTGTTAACATCATTTACAAGATGTTTCAGATGGCGAGTTGCGACGAATTACCTCCAAAATTGTTAGATCGTCTACGTACTTAATTCTAGGACCCCAGGAGCGCACCAGATCGTCTACCATGACGGCAAACAAAATGGGGCTCAGCTTAGTCCCCTGAGGAATTCCACCATTCAGGGATTTACAAGCTGATGACATGTTTGCAAGCTGGAAACGCTGAGATCTCCCTTGTAAAAACGCGTCTACCCACCTCACCAAGGAGGGGTGTAAGCCAAAACCTGAGAGCTTACGAAGCAAAATTCGGTGATCTATAAGGTCAAACCCTTTTTTGAAATCTGCAAAAAAGAAAAAAAAGCGCAGTTTCCCTTATCTAGCGCTTCTATGCAAGATGGAGTAAATACACTAACGCTGAGTGGTCGATCTACCGGAAAGAGCAAACTCTTTAAGGTCAGCGAGACTTGTCTAATGTCCTTTGCAACAGACCTCACAGGCTTCAGCTTTGGGAGAGGTCGCACATCCGCGCTCTTCAACAGGGGCGGGAGAAAGCCCTGCCGAAGTGATGCATTATACATGTCACTGATGGCCTGGCCAGGATCGTACAGGCTATTATATATATTCGAGCGTAATCAAGTCACTAAGATAAGATGGTGCTGATCCATGAATTGATTTAAATCTTAAACCTGATTCGACAGGCAATGGGAAGCCAATGAAGTTCGTAGAGAGCTAGTGTAGTGAATGGTTAGAACCCGAATGACAACGAACAACGTACTTGAAGACTCCATTGGTAGTACGGTGTCTAAGTGGCTACCCACATGTACGCATTAAACAACACTGAGAAATACGAAAACACAATAAGTTCAATGCCCTGACTACAGGATGCTAAAAAACCGGCACAGCAAGATTAATTGCACAGTGAAAGAATAACTATCTTAAGCCAATATTTCGAAAGAAAATTTCTTTCTTCATCAGGGTTTCCAGAGGAATGATTTCGGCTTATGGAGAAAGAGAGGGAAAGGCATAATTCGGACAGCCGGAATTTGCGCCTCTAAAATAAAAACGGCCAATTTTGTCCTGACGAGCAGCCTTTCCCAATGGAAACGTGCTAGCAACTCAAAGTCCCCAGATCAAAAAACATGGATTAACCAGGTATCCAGACCAAAATATTATGAAGAAAAACAGGCGATTGAATTTCCGATTCCGACATTGGATAGATTTAGACCTGAAATAAAAAATTATGAGTTTGAAGTCAATTGCACAAAAATGAATATTACACTCTTAATGACATCCCCTCCTGTCAGCTACATACTGGCAGCAAATTTCCTGCCAGGCAAGCATATCTTAGGAACTTTTAATTAGCTTTCAATAAGAAAGATGAAATGGGATGCCACCGTTTTCCTATAGGCTGTTTTTCCCTCATTACATAATACAATTTCTATTTTTAATGTTCCTCGATTATTATTGTATAAAACGCTCTTAGTCTGTTAAATGCCCAGGTATTTTACGGGCTACATTCCTGTTTATTCTGTAACAACTATCTCCATAAGCCGAAATCATTCCTTGGGAAACCCTGATAGAAAAAGGCATTTTCTTTCGAAATACTGGCTTAAGATAGTTATTCCTTCACTTTTCAATTAATCTTGCTGTGCCAGTTTAGCATCCTGTAGTCAGCGCATTAAACCTATTGCGTTTTCGTTCAGTTGTCTCCTAGGTGCATCCCAGATTTCTGAGAACTTTCTGGTTCTGATATCAAGAATGGTGGATAGAAAGTTGGACGTTTTGGAGCAGCACATGCAAGAGCTTATCAGTGCAAGAAAGGAGGGAGACAGACAAGGCGAGGGTTTGGCTTGTTTCAATCTTGGTAGATACTATCAGGGCACAGCTGACTTTCATCAGGCCATAACAAATTACACAGAAGCATTAGCCATTTTTAGGGAAATAGATTTCAGGGCCGGAGAAGGACCAGCCTATGGCAATCTCGGCATTGCTTATCAAAGTCTTTGTGACTTTAAGCAAGCCATAGTTTACCACTATCAGTATCTTAGTATTGCAAAACAACTGGGGGACAGAGCCGGAGAAGGAAGAATCTATGGCTATCTTGGCATCGCTTATGACAGTCTTGGTGATTTTAAGCAAGCCATAGCATACCATAATCAACATCTTAGTATTGCAAAAGAACTGGGGGACAAAGTCGAAGAAGCAGGAGCCTATAGCACTCTCGGCAACGCTTATCGAAGTCTTGGTGATTTTAAGCAAGCCATAGCGTACCACAATCAAGATCTTAGTATTGCGAAAGAACTGGGGGATAGGGCCGGAGAAGGAAGAGCCTATGGCAATCTCGGCAACGCTTATCAAAGTCTTGGTGATTTTAAGCAAGCCATAGTGTACCACAATCAAGCTCTTAGTATTGCAAAACAACTGGTGGACAGGGCCGGAGAAGGAGGAGCCTATGGCAATCTTGGCATCACTTATCTATGTCTCGGTGATTTTGAGCAAGCTATAGGGTACCACAATCAACATCTTAGTATTGCGAAAGAACTGGGGGATAGGGCCGGAGAAGGAAGAGCATATGGCAATCTTGGCAATGCTTATCTAAGTCTTAGTGATTTTAAGCAAGCCATAGCATACCACAATCAACGTCTTAGTATTGCGAAAGAACTGGGGGATAGGGCCGGAGAAGGAACAGCCTATGGCAATCTCGGCAATGCTTATCAAAGTCTTGGTGATTTTAAGCAAGCCATAGTGTACCACAATCAACATCTTAGTATTGCAAAAGAAGTGGGAGATAGGGCCGGAGAAGGAAGAGCCTATGGCAATCTCGGGAACGCTTATAAAAGTCTTGGTGATTTTAAGCAAGCCATAGCATACCACAATCAACATCTTAGTATTGCAAAAGAAATGGGGGATAGGGTCGGAGAAGGAAGAGCCTATGGCAATCTCGGCAACGCTTATGACAGTCTTGGTGATTTTAAGCAAGCCATAGCGTACCACAATCAACATCTTAGTATTGCAAAAGAACTGGGGGATAGGGCAGGAGAAGGAGCAGCCAATGGCAATCTCGGCAATGCTTATCAAAGTCTTGGTGAGTTTAAGCAAGCCATAGTGTACCACTATGAAGGTGTTGGTATTGCAAAAGAAGTGGGGGATAGGGCCGGAGAAGGAGCCGCCTATGGCAATCTCGGCAACGCTTATCAAAGTCTTGGTGATTTTAAGCAAGCCATAGCATACCACAATCAACATCTTAGTATTGCGAAAGAACTCGGGGATAGGGCCGGAGAAGGAGCAGCCTATGGCAATCTCGGCAACGCTTGTCAAAGTCTTAAAGATTTTAAGCAAGCCATAGCGTACCACAATCAACGTCGTAGTATTGCGAAAGAACTGGGGGATAGGGCCGGAGAAGGAAGAGCCTATTGCAATCTCGGCGCCACTTATCAAAGTCTTGGTGATTTTAAGCAAGCCATAGCGTACCACAATCAACATCTTAGTATTTGCAAGGAAACAGAGGACCCAATAGGGCTGGCAATCGCATGTTATCATATTGGTCTTGTCCATGAATTGTTTGACTCCTTTAGCAAAGCTCTTAATTACTATCGTCTAAGCATTCATTATTTTGATGAAACAAGGCGTCTTCTTCAGGCAGAGGATGCATGGAAAATTAGCTTTCGAGACAAAAATAAGGTTGCCTACACCGCTCTGTGGACAGCACTTTTGAAGAATGGAGAGGTTGATGAGGCTTTGTGTGCTGCTGAGCAAGGACGAGCACAGGCTTTGGCAGACATTTTGAAGATGCAATACGGCGTTGATGAGAAACCTACGATAAAGGTAACTATCCCTTTGGTTATGAAAGATCTACCTTCACAAACTGTTTTCACAGCACTTGAAGGGAACACGATCAGCTTCTGGTTGATAAGAGAAGATATCAAGATAAATTTTAGACAAAAGAAAATCGAAGATGGAAATGCCGACACTCTGATGAAAAGTACTTTTAAACAGATCAATGGAGAGACCGTTGTACGATGTGAGAATCGTTCACTTGACAGACAATGCAGCGACTTGTCGAGCAGTAGGGAAACTGTTACAGAAACCGTTCAGTCCTCGAGCTTCTCTGTGCACTCTTTGCAGCCCTTGTATGATGTCTTAGTCAGTCCCATCGCAGACTTGCTCCAAGGTGATGAATTAGTCTTTGTTCCTGATGGTGACTTTTGCCTGGCTCCTTTTTCTGCATTGAGTGACTCTGTCAGGATCCGTGCAATTCCCTCGCTGACCGCTTTAGAATTGATCGCTAGTGCACCTGATGACTTCCAAAGTAAGAGTGAGGCGCTGCTTGTGGGGGATCCGTGCTTGAAGGAAGTCACTTACGGCACTGGTGAACCCATGTATCAACAGCTGCCATGCGCGAAAAAAGAGGTGGATATGATTGGAAAACTTCTGCAGACCGTGCCTCTTACAGCAAAAAATGCAACCAAAGCTGAGGTGCTGAAAAGAATGAAGTCAGTTGCTTTAATCCACATTGCTGCACATGGGGATGACAGATCTGGAGAAATTGCTTTGGCCCCAAATCCCGAACGGACATCTAAGATCCCTGAAAAGGAAGATTACATGTTATTATTGAGCGATGTTCAAGCAGTTCGTCTTCAGGCAAGACTGGTTGTGCTGAGTTGCTGTCATAGTGGCCAGGGAGAGGTAAAATCTGAGGGTATTGTGGGAATAGCAAGGGCTTTCCTGTGTGCTGGTGCCCGGTCTGTTCTGGTGTCACTCTGGGCAATCAACGACAAGGCAACCTTGATGTTCATGGAGAGTTTCTACCAACACTTGGCAGATAGACAAAGTGCAAGTACAGCTCTTCACCATGCTATGAAATCTCTTCGGGAGACAAAGGATTATTTCGCCATAGAACACTGGGCACCATTTGTGCTAATTGGCGATGATGTCACCTTTGAATTTGGGCAACAAGAACATGAAAAGAATGGTAAGTACTATTTAAATATAACTTTCATAACTGAATCACTGTACTTTGTACATGTTTTGAATCAGCAAGTTGTTGAAAGGAGCAGGTACGTTCTTCACAGAGAAATTGTTTTAAAATCAGTTGTTAGTGTGGTTATTTTACTCAAACTGCTTTGGCTAATACCTGAATTAAATAATGTCTGCAGTTACCGAGTCAGCTACTTTGGCCATCCTGCAGATAGCTGGCTGTTTGCGCCGTGTTATGATAGACTGACAGTGAAACTAATCGGGGATAGCCAGTGACGTACGTCAAGTGAAGTTAGCTATGGAGGTCTTACAGTCTACCTGTCAAAGTAACACCGAATAGGAATTGTTGGCATAGACTAAGCACAAACATTTCATGAATTAAGTTAATTGTCATATTATTTACTTGCCAATCAGAACGAAATTCCTTATCGCCTTTTAACCCACTATTTGTTGCTTTCTTTACTTTTTTTTTTCAGAAACGATGTTTAAAACGTGCCTTGTTTTATAAGCATCTGTACCAGGATTAGTTAATCACTTCATAGAAATCAGGGACTTGGAAAAACAGTTTGCTTCCATGACTGAGGATCTAGCTGTCGTGTTATTTTGGCCCTTGAAAATACTTGAAAATAACTCCAAGCTTTTACGGTATGTTTTTCGGGTAAAAAAGTATACTCTTTAGTTTGCTATACCAACTTTCCATTTACAATATAATTAAGTGACAAATGTATGTTTTGTCTTTCGGTCAACTGTACAGTTTTCCTGCTGGAAGAGGTCTCTTTTCTTTTGCGTTCGCTGGGGCTGACGAGTACGGGAGAGAGACCTTTGCCATGGGTCGAAATTCACTGTGTTGAGCTTGCACGGGCGTTACTCAGAATCCTCACGTGATACTTCATGTCGTGTGGGCTCACTTAACAACAGTGGAATTACTGTAAAGTAATGCGTGGGACACAGTGGGCTCAAGTCACAGTCGGCAAACATTTCATGGAGCGTGTGGTTTGAAGAGTGCTGACCCATGGCACAGGTCTCTTTCCTGTATTCGTCAGCCCAGCGAACACAAAAGAAAAGAGACCTCTGGTAGCAGGGAATTGTACAGTTTAAATGGTCGAAACAAAGTTATGAACACAGCAAAATGGAGTTGTCAATATCTTTCCTGATGGGCTTGTTGGAGGTGTTTTTGAACAAGTCTTCTTCAGTGTCAGTTAAAAACTGATAATATTATTATTATTAGTTTCAGCTCTAACCAAATGAAAGTTGGATTTTGATTTCTGTTCTGATGCAGATGGTCTCAGATAAACGATCAATCTCCAAAACGGCCATATATCAGTTGTAAAGGGCATTTACTCATTCCAAATGTGGTCTCATTTACCTTCAGTTCTTAGATGATACAATTGGAATACCCAGGCCGTATTCTACAGTACACCAATTTTTTGTTGCTTGATTCAATGATCTGGAGATATAACAAATATCTTGCTAACCTTGTTTTCTCAGGCAGTGCTGTAAGTTACGTTGCCTGTTTTTTAAGTTCAGTCTGTTTACGTCTCGAAGTGGAGACTTCGAACTAGGGAAAATGGTGGCCGTAGGCAACAGTTCCGCCAACCAACTCGAACAGTAAAAGGTGTACACTGGTCAAATTGGAAGAGATTACAATTGATGCGGCCATTCTGTAGTGGAAGAAGGGCAGTCACTTTCAGTACAACCCCGTGAATTCTGTGATTAGAGGCAGTAAAAAAGACTAAAACGGTGTAGAAAATTTTAAAAAGCCATGATGTGACAATTGTCAGCTGAAACTAGTGTGATACCTGAGTTCGAACGAGTCTGTTATACAAATGTGAAATGTATAAAGTAAGACAATAGATGTATAGATCAGTAGTCTCTAAGAATTGCAGACGTTACAGCAATTATCGTTGTTTAAAAATGACGTTAGGTCTATTTCCCTAAAGGTCTTTTTAAAAGATTCAATGGCCAAGGAGTCCTTCAATTTATTACCTAGTTTTGACCATAGGTGAGGTCCTAGGTATCTTAGAGAATGCTTTTCATCGTTAACAAGAGGTTACAGGTAGCCTACACTCTGTTCGAAGGATTTTTAGCCAACTTCCTTTAAGTTCACAGTATTTCGGTTGGTTTGTTTTGACGTTGCAATATCTTGGTAAATAACCAGTTTCAATTCTGTAGTCCGAAGTCCACAGTCCCCATTCCGTGAACCAATAACAGGGTTGAGTGCGATCATGGATATTTGTTTACATTTAAAACTGTTGTTAACAGCATTGATTCCAATCAAAACCAGAAAACAGATGCTTTTCTTAAAGTGGTACTACGACCAAAAAAAACAATTCTATTTTTTCTTTGGATTTCAAAACTATGTTAACTAAACACTAACTAACCCAAGTTTTAAGTTCTGATTTTAAAAAGACACCTGTTTATTTTAACTGGAATTTTCTTATTTATTGGTCCGCCATTACTAACTTTAAAATTTTGAGAGAGCTGGGTCGAGGAGAAAATACGTCAAAGACTCACTAGTTTAAGAATGCAATGCGTGTGTACGCGACCGAATTAATATGCAGCACGGGAGTTTCGGGCTTTCAGACCTCTAAACCCGTGTTTTGCATATATAAGAAATTGAGTTTACACGCTGAAATTTTAAGCTAGTGAGTGAATGACGTCATTTTCTCTAGATCCAACCCTCTGAGGTCCAATCGGCCAGTTTTGAACGTGAGTAATGGCGGACCGTGAAATCCAAACTTACACTCAAAATAAACAGCCTTTGGATAAAACTCAAAGCTCAGAATTTTGCCACTTTGGTGTTCAGCGAAGACACTTTCAAAATCTGAAGAAAAAAAGGAAATAATTTTTTGATCATAGTACCACTTTAACAATACTAGGAAAATTATAAAATTACAGTATCTGTTACAGAGTCATACAATAACCAGATATTGCATTGCGTGCAACGAAAACACAAAAACTCGTTTTCGGTCACGCACACAGTTCTTTAGTACACATTTCCCTGTTAAGGTGTCACGTAGTCTTCTGTGGTTTAGTGGTCATTGCAATTGCCTCTGAAGGAAGAGATACAGAGTTTGATTCAATCCCACTTGAATTGCCTGCTGCAAGACAAAGAAATCTTATGCATGGGCAGCCAGAGCGCGACCTGAAAAAAATAATAATAAAAAAAGTGAAAAGTCCAAAAATGGAGTTGAAAACTATTATTAACCCTTATCATTATATAAACACCAATGAAATACCATGTGAGCTTTTGCGCGAAAACATGATATCTTCACACATGAAGATAACATGCTATTTTCATAGGTAAAAAGATCACTGTTGCTATGGTTACATATGAAAATCACGCCTTTTGATGCCTTTCGTGAAATGACTTGGTGTTTCACTGGTGTTTATATGATAAATAAAATAAAATTTTAAAAGAAATTGTAACATCAGGGAAAAACTCCATTCATACCCATCCTATCTCAACAACCAGTCTTTTTCAACTTAGAATATGAAATACGAATGGCTGCTAAGGTGTTTTTTTTTACATTAAATAGTTTGTTAAGAAAACCTTAATTAAGCTGCAGCTGCACAATTTCTGCCTCTGTAAAGGTGAAAATATGTAACTCTAAAAAGAAAGAGACTCAACCTCAATTAACTTATTCATTCCTCATATAATCTTGAAAGATTTATTCAAAAAGAAGTAAGAGATCCTAACAGCTTTCAATTTTGCAGTGATCTTCTCCTGCCCCTGTGAAAAGGCGTCTCTCCTCCTTCTTTCAGTCGTCTTGGTCCATTGTAGCTGCCATCATCAGAGTAATAATTCTGCATTGTGTGGAATCTTTTGAAGCAGGGTTCTGGGCACATTATAACTCCACAAATAGCACAGATGTAGGAGGTCTTCTCATCTTGAATGTGCACCTTACATGTGGATCTGGTGTCATGAGTGATGGGGTAATGGAAATCCCTGATGTCAGGGATGGCTACTGGAATCTGACAAAAAAAAAAAAAATCCAGTGTCTCTCCTGAAGGATGTCACGCAAGTCACATTTCCTTTTTGTCTGTACAAACTCTTCCCCCGTTTAAGCTGTTTGACTTTCTTTTCTAGCACACCACAGATTTCTTTTGGTAGGCCCGATCTGTTGGACCTCACTGTCCCACATGCTAGAGTTATTCTTTCCTCAAGTACCTCAAATAATGTTACTGACATATTGTTATTAATGTCCATGAAGATGTAATTAACAATTATTCCATGAGCGCGCGTTGGATATGAGATGGTAAATAGCCAACGAGGCGCGTAGCGCCGAGTTGGCTATAACCAGTCTCATATCCAACAAGCGCGAATGGAATAATTGTTTTATTAAATTCCTTAAACTCCAAAAATTTGGAAGTACGCAATACGAGCGGAAAAAGCGAGCAAATCCGAGCGAAATCGAAAAAACTTGATGAGAACTGATGCGATGTTGTGTAATACCTTGTTGTCAGACAGACGCAGGCTCATCACAAAAACATTTCTTGTCTTTTCGCGTACTTCTAAACGTCGGAATTGATCCAAACTTTCCACAAAAAAGTCTTTTTTCTCCTTTTTGGCTTTATTCAAAGAGTAATTTCGCATTCCGGCGAAAACATTTTTAGTTTAGCAACGCTTAACGCAATCATTTACCATATAAGGTCAAACCAAGGTATATGAGCTGATAACCGAGATTGAGTGAACCAATCAGAGCACGCGAAATGCATTATCCGAGGTTGAGAATTTAATAATATCACTTATCCAAGAATGGTTCAATTAATAATGGTAATTGAACTGAGTGGAGTGCAATTTTGAAATCACACGTATGATTTCAGACCAAAATTGGACGACACGAAGTTCAATTACCACTTTATTACATCCATTTAGAAATCATGCAATCATTATTTATAGGTAAAATACAGGATTATAGTCA
>NC_090888.1:4690263-4702763 GCF_036669925.1 Montipora capricornis | reverse complement strand
TGTACGTGTGAAGCATTATTTTCTGCTTTCATTTTAATGGACTACATGTAACTTTTGGAGTCAGAGAAAACCTTCTTTTCCTCCACCATGGCTGCCATGGAAACACGAGTCACGTTCTGTTGCACACAAGCTGCCATGTTATGAGCACCAGGCTACAACCGTGTTACACCAGCCCCTTGAAACTCTTTCCTGAGTAGGTATTTTTTCGCCTGCAGTACATAATTATTTTAAGAGAAACTGCAAGAAAATGTGGCGGCTTTACAACGTTATGGAGGTAGTTAATGGAAAACTCCTTTCATTTTTATTTCAAAAACATCGGCAGGAGAAAAAGTAAGACACTCGTTGGCAAAGGGCTCTGAACTTCTTAGTAAAAGTTAACAATAGCAATGCAAAAAGCAGTGCAATAGTACATGTAGGTTGCCTGCTGGCGACCAGTTGTGAAATTCTGGTACCAGTACTCAATTTTTAGCCGCACTGGTGACCAGGAAGGCGGAATTTCGCATCCTGTGTGTTTATTTGATAAGGTTCTATTAAAAATTTACTGATACACCTGCTCCATTGCTGAGAGTTTTAACCCATTGCAACAGAAATTTGCAACCTTGGTGTCGCAATAATGCACCTTTAAAGGCAGCCATTTTGAAGCCCAGTACTGTAGCTACACAATTGAAACCAGAGAAGGACAGGGTTTTCTTTCTTTGTTTTTGTTATAAACCATTAATTTTATCCTTTCCTTGGAATCATTATTTCCCTACTCAAAGTTTCCCACTCTGCAGGCTATGCAAGACTGGTGCAAGGTTGCATGTTGCAAAAGTGGGTGGCAATATTTAAAAAATGTCTCATGTTGCATTAGTTCTTCTTAGAAAGTTGTCATAGGTTGAAAGGAAAGGATTCTTTATTAGGTCATGGCAGACCAGCAGGTTTTCGATAGACTTTTGCGTTTAACCGATTATTTTCTGAAGCAGCCCTCACTGACAAGTAAAATCATTTTGCATTAGACAGAGTAAAATCAATCCACAGTGGTTTTTTAAAGTTGGTGGCTGGTTTAAGTGGAGAAATCGACTTTGTTATCCAAC
Organism: Montipora capricornis; assembly: GCF_036669925.1. Classification (NCBI taxonomy): domain Eukaryota; kingdom Metazoa; phylum Cnidaria; class Anthozoa; order Scleractinia; family Acroporidae; genus Montipora; species Montipora capricornis. The sequence goes on along the minus strand of NC_090888.1, from coordinate 4,701,690 downwards.
TCTGTTAGTTATTGTACAGAGAACTCACAAAACGAGTACACAATTATTGCACAATATTTGTGCAGTAGAAAACCAGTTTGATTTGTTGAGGTGCTGACATGTGCCGCACGCTTGTGACGTACAATTCTCTCACACACTAAAAATATAGTGCGAAAAAAAAAGTCTGATAATACGGGTGTATATAGCTTATTGGACGATTTAGTGTGGAGTAAATACAGCAAGACTCATAAAAAAGATCCCACGCTACTACACACTAAATTATCCAATAAAATATACGTATTGATAAGGGGCTTATTACGGCCCCTTTATGTACGGGTTTCTGGGGACACACTGTTTAAAAAGAACGTTACTCCCCCCACCTCCTGGAATTTCCATGATTTTTCGACTTGAACCCCCATACCCCTTGGAAATTCCAAATCCAAAAAAAAGAGACTGCAATAAGAGCTGTAATAAAAATTTCATTCTCCTAAAAACGACCGTGGAAATTCAAGACATATTCATATATGCGCTGAAATATTCAAACTAACAACTGAGCTTATTCAACACTTTCATTTCCTGGTGACTGATCTTTTCTCTGTTCAATTGAAAGAAGTTTTCATTCAAAAATTAAAAAAAAAACACTGAAAGTTGACGCTATTTTATAAAGTGTATATCGTATGTACGTTTTGTAACCCAGTCGAAGTTTGAATTTATGCGAGTCAAAACAACATATCGAATTATACATCTCACACACAAGACCCAATTTATTACATGGTTATTTTTGCTGTCACAGCGAAACTCGGGAAAATACCTCAACGCTTATCTCCATATTTTTTTATGTTGCAGGAGTAATTTTTATCTACATGCACAGTAGTATAATTTGTGAACCGTACTGTTTATATTATTTTTCGTGTGTGTAGCCATGAACTGACTTATCAGCGGGAATTGTAACCCGTCACGCAACATGTATTTTTCAACACCTGTTTTAATATTAAATGTCACTTAAATTTTTGTCTTTCACCAGGAACACTTAAATAAAGTTATACACTTTGTCTGTGTAGTTTGTAAATGACAGTACATTTTTGATGCCTTAGGATTTTTCAACTGGTCACACATTTATATGACAAGGAATCTTACGTTTATTTCAACGGATAGAATTTTCCATTTTTCTTGGTTACCTTGAAGAATCAATTGGAAAAGTACGTAAGTGTTTATTCGATCAAACCCTCTGGGAAAAAAGCTCTTTATGTACCCCCCTTCACTTCGGAAATTTGCCTCTTTCAGACCCCCCACCCCTCGGAAATTCCGTGACCCTCCGTGCGGGTATGGATATTTTCTGGAACCCACACAATGGATTTTAGTCTGTCTAATGCCAAATGGATTTTACTCTGTCTAATGCCAGACAATATTACTTGTCAACTGTGGGCATCCTGGTGTGCCTGACCAGTGACTGGGTTAACCAGTCAAACACTATGTCCTTCCATTAACCCATTGACTCCTGCAAGTGATACTTAACAGATTTTACTCTGTCTAATGCCAAACAATTTTACTCATCAACTGGGAGTATCCTGGTGTGCCTGACTAGTGAATGGGTTAACCAGTCAAACACTATGTCCTTCCATTAAACCATTGACTCCTGCAAGTGATACTTGACATATTTTACTCTGTCTAATGCCAGACAATTTTACTCTTCAACTGGGAGTATCCTGGTGTGCCTGACTAGTGAATGGGTTAACCAGTCAAACACTATGTCCTTCCATTAACCCATTGACTCCTGCAAGTGATACTTAACAGAGTTTACTCTGTCTAATGCCAGACAATTTTACTCATCAACTGGGAGTATCCTGGTGTGCCTGACTAGTGAATGGGTTAACCAGTCAAACACTATGTCCTTCCATTAACCCATTGACTCCTGCAAGTGATACTTAACAGATTTTACTCTGTCTAATGCCAGACAATTTTAATCATCAACTGGGAGTATCCTGGTGTGCCTGACTAGTGAATGGGTTAACCAGTCAAACACTATGTCCTTCCATTAACCCATTGACTCCTGCAAGTGATACTTAACAGATTTTACTCTGTTTAATGCCAGACAATTTTACTCATCAACTGGAAGTATCCTGGTGTGTCTGAGAGGTGAATGGGTTAACCAGTCAAACACTATCTCCTTCCATTAACCCATTGACTCCTGCAAGTCATACGTAACAGATTTTACTCTGTCTAATGCCAGACAGTTTTATTCGTCAACTGGGAGTATCCTGGTGTGCCTGAGAAGTGAATGGGTTAACAAGTCAAACACTATGTCCTTCCATTAACCCATTGACTCCTGCAAGTAATACTTAACAGATTTTACTCTGTCTAATGCCACACAGTTTTATTCGTCAACTGGGAGTATCCTGGTGTGCATGACTAGTGAATGGGTTAACCAGTCAAACACTATGTCCTTCCATTAACCCATTGACTCCTGCAAGTAATACTTCACAGATTTTCTTCTGTTTAATGCCAGACACTTTTATTCGTCAGCAAGGAGTATCCTGGTGTTCCTGACTAGTGAATGGGTTAACCAGTCAAACACTATGTCCTTCCATTAACCCATTGACTCCTGCAAGTGATACTTAACAAATTTTACTCTGTTTAATGCCAGACAGTTTTTTTCATCAACTGGAAGTATCCTGGTGTGTCTGAGAGGTGAATGGGTTAACCAGTCAAACACTATGTCCTTCCATTAACCCATTGACTCCTGCAAGTGATACTTAACAAATTTTACTCTGTCTAATGCCAGACAGTTTTATTCGTCAACTGGGAGTATCCTGGTGTGCCTGAATAGTGAATGGGTTAACCAGTCAAACACTATGTCCTTCCATTAACCCATTGACTCCTGCAAGTGATACTTAACAGATTTTACTCTGTCTAATGCCAGACAGTTTTATTCGTCAACTGGGAGTATCCTGGTGTGCCTGACTAGTGAATGGGTTAACCAGTCAAACACTATGTCCTTCCATTAACCCATTGACTCCTGCAAGTGATACTTAACAGATTTTACTCTGTTTAATGCCAGACAATTTTACTCATCAACTTTGAGTAGCCTGGTGTGGCTGACTAGTGAATGGGTTAACCAGTCAAACACTATGTCCTTCCATTAACGCATTGACTCCTGCAAGTGATACTTAACAGATTTTACCCTGTCTAATGCCAGACGGTTTTATTCGTCAACTGGGAGTATCCTGGTGTGCCTGAGAAATCAATGGGTTAACCAGTCAAACACTATTTCCTTCCATTAACCCATTGACTCCTGCAAGTGATACTTAACAGATTTTACTCTGTCTAATGCCACACAGTTTTATACGTCAACAGGGAGTATCCTGGTGTGCCTGACTAGTGAATGGGTTAACCAGTCAAACACTATGTCCTTCCATTAACGCCTTGACTCCTGCAAGTGATACTTAACAGATTTTACTCTGTTTAACGCGAGACAATTTTACTCATCAACTGGAAGTATCCTGGTGTGTCTGAGAGGTGAATGGGTTAACCAGTCAAACACTATGTCCTTCCATTAACCCATTGACTCCTGCAAGTGATACTTAACAGATTTTACTCTGTCTAATGCCAGACAGTTTTATTCGTCAACTGGGAGTATCCTGGTGTGCCTGACTAGTGAATGGGTCAACCAGTCAAACACTATGTCCTTCCATTAACCCATTGACTCCTGCAAATGATACTTAACAGATTTAACTCTGTTTAACCCAAGACAATTTTACTCATCAACTGGAAGTATCCTGGTGTGTCTGAGAGGTGAATCGGTTAACCAGTCAAACACTATGTCCTTCCATTAACCCATTTACTCCTGCAAGTGATACTTAACAGATTTTACTCTGTCTAATGCCAGACATTTTTATTCGTCAACTGGAAGTATCCTGGTGTGTCTGAGAGGTGAATGGGTTAACCAGTCAAACACTATATCCTTCCATTAACCCATTGACTCCTGCAGGTGATACTTAACAGATTTTGCTCTGTTTAATGCCAGACAATTTTACGCATCAACTGTGAGTATCCTAGTGTGCCTGAGAAGTGAATGGGTTAACCAGTCAAACACTATGTCCTTCCATTAACCCATTGACTCCTGCAAGCTATACTTAACAGATTTCACTCTGTCTAATGCCAGACAGTCTTATTCGTCAACTGGGAGTATCCTGGTGTGCTTGACTAGTGAATGGGTTAACCAGTCAAACACTATGTCCTTCCATTAACCCATTGACTCCTGCAAGTGATACTTAACAGATTTTCCTCTGTCTAATGCCAGACAGTTTTATTCGTCAACTGGGAGTATCCTGGTGTGCCTGACTAGTGAATGGGTTAACCAGTCAAACACTATGTCCTTCCATTAACCCATTGACTCCTGCAAGTGATACTTAACAGATTTTACTGTGTTTAACGCAAGACAATTTTACTCATCAACTGGAAGTATCCTGGTGTGTCTGAGAGGTGAATCGGTTAACCAGTTAAACACTATGTCCTTCCATTAACCCATTTACTCCTGGAAGTGATACTTAACAGATTTTACTCTGTCTAATGCCAGACAGTTTTATTCGTCAACTGGAAGTATCCTGGTGTTTCTAAGAGGTGAATGGGTTAACCAGTCAAACACTACGTCCTTCCATTAACCCATTGACTCCTGCAAGTGATACTTAACAGATTTTGCTCCGTTTAATGCCAGACAATTTTACTTATCAACTGTGAGTATCCTGGTGTGCCTTAGAAGTGAATGGGTTAACCAGTCAAACACTATGTCCTTCCATTAACCCATTGACTCCTGCGAGCTATACTTAACAGATTTCACTCTGTCTAATGCCAGACAGTTTTATTCGTCAACTTGGAGTATCCTGGTGTGCTTAACTAGTGAATGGGTTAACCAGTCAAACACTATGTCCTTCCATTAACCCATTGACTCCTGCAAGTGATACTTAACAGATTTTACTCTGTTTAACGCAAGACAATTTTACTCATCAACTGGAAGTATCCTGGTGTGTCTGAGAGGTGAATCGGTTAACCAGTCAAACACTATGTCCTTCCATTAACCCATTTACTCCTGCAAGTGATACTTAACAGATTTTACTCTGTCTAATGCCAGACAGTTTTATTCGTCAACTGGAAGTATCCTGGTGTTTCTAAGAGGTGAATGGGTTAACCAGTCAAACACTACGTCCTTCCATTAACCCATTGACTCCTGCAAGTGATACTTAACAGATTTTGCTCCGTTTAATGCCAGACAATTTTACTTATCAACTGTGAGTATCCTGGTGTGCCTTAGAAGTGAATGGGTTAACCAGTCAAACACTATGTCCTTCCATTAACCCATTGACTCCTGCGAGCTATACTTAACAGATTTCACTCTGTCTAATGCCAGACAGTTTTATTCGTCAACTTGGAGTATCCTGGTGTGCTTAACTAGTGAATGGGTTAACCAGTCAAACACTATGTCCTTCAATTAACCCATTGACTCCTGCAAGTGATACTTAACAGATTTTACTCTGTCTAATGCCAGACAATTTTACTCATCAACTGGGAGTATCCTGGTGTGCCTGACTAGTGAATGGGTTAACCAGTCAAACACTATGTCCTTCCATTAACGCATTGACTCCTGCAAGTGATACTTAAAAGATTTTACTCAGCCTAATGCCAGACAGTTTTATTCGTCAACTGGGAGTATCCTGGTGTGCCTGACTAGTGAATGGGTTAACCAGTCAAACACTATGTCCTTCCATTAACCCATTGACTCCTGCAAGTGATACTTAACAGATTTTACTCTGTTTAATGCCAGACAGTTTTACTCATCAACTGGAAGTATCCTGGTGTGTCTGACTAGTGAATGGGTTAACCAGTCAAACACTATGTCCTTGCATTAACCCATTGACTCCTGCAAGTGATACTTAACAGATTTCACTCTGTTTAATGCCAGACAATTTTACTCATCAACTGGGAGTATCCTGGTGTGCCTGAGAAGTGAATGGGTTAACCAGTCAAACACCATGTCCTTCCATTAACCCATTGACTTCTGCAAGTGATACTTAACAGATTTTACTCTGTCTAATGCCAGACAGTTTTATTCGTCAACTGGGAGTATCCTAGTGTGCCTGACTAGTGAATGGGTTAACCAGTCAAACACTATGTCCTTCCATTAACCCATTGACTCCTGCAGGTGATACTTAACAGATTTTGCTCCGTTTAATGCCAGACAATTTTACGCATCAACTGTGAGTATCCTAGTGTGCTTGACTAGTGAATGGGTTAACCAGTCAAACACTATGTCCTTCCATTAACCCATTGACTCGTGCAAGTGATACTTAACAGATTTTACTCTGTCTAATGCCAGACAGTTTTATTCGTCAACTGGGAGTATCCTGGTGTGCCTGACTAGTGAATGGGTTAACCAGTCAAACACTATGTCCTTCCATTAACCCATTGACTCCTGCAAGTGATACTTAACAGATTTTACTCTGTTTAACGCAAGACAATTTTACTCATCAACTGGAAGTATCCTGGTGTGTCTGAGAGGTGCATCGGTTAACCAGTCAAACACTATGTCCTTCCATTAACCCATTTACTCCTGCAAGTGATACTTAACAGATTTTACTCTGTCTAATGCCAGACAGTTTTATTCGTCAACTGGAAGTATCCTGGTGTTTCTGAGAGGTGAATGGGTTAACCAGTCAAACACTATGTCCTTTCATTAACCCATTGACTCCTGCAAGTGATACTTAACAGATTTTGCTCTGTTTAATGCCAGACAATTTTATTCATCAACTGTGAGTATCCTGGTGTGCCTGAGAAGTGAATGGGTTAACCAGTCAAACACTATGTCCTTCCATTAACCCATTGACTCCTGCAAGCTATACTTAACAGATTTCACTCTGTCTAATGCCAGACAGTTTTATTCGTCAACTGGGAGTATCCTGGTGTGCTTAACTAGTGAATGGGTTAACCAGTCAAACACTATGTCCTTCCATTAACCCATTGACTCCTGCAAGTGATACTTAACAGATTTTACTCTGTTTAATGCAAGACAATTTTACTCATCAACCTTGAGTATCCTGGTGTGCCTGACTAGTGAATGGGTTAACCAGTCAAACACTATGTCCTTCCATTAACGCATTGACTCCTGCAAGTGATACTTAAAAGATTTTACTCTGTTTAATGCCAGACAATTTTACTCATCAACTGTGAGTATCCTGGTGTGCCTGACTAGTGAATGGGTTAACCAGTCAAACACTATGTCCTTCCATTAACGCATTGACTCCTGCAAGTGATACTTAACAGATTTTACTCTGTCTAATGCCAGACAGTTTTATTCGTCAACTGGGACGAGTCAAACACTATTTCTTTCCATTAACCCATTGACTCCTGCAAGTGATACTTAACAGATTTTACTCTGTCTAATGCCAGACAGTTTTATTCGTCAACTGGGAGTATCCTGGTGTGCCTGACTAGTGAATGGGTTAACCAGTCAAACAGTATGTCCTTCCATTAACCCATTGACTCCTGGAAGTGATACTTAAAGACCCATTATCACTTACCATGATGCACCACGATTTGTTTATTATGAAATGCAAAGCAGTCACCCACTACCCGCTTTTGCGATCCACATTTTTTGCTCTTTTCAGAGGGTTTCAATGTTATCTTGAGAGGAGAAATTTTTGGAAAACTGAACAAAAACAGTCAGTGTGAAACGGGAAGGTTTGTGTGTACATTTTATTTACTGAACTCGACTCGATCCGCTCAACAAATCGCAGCGGAGTCTTCTTTGAGAAACTGATGTACCGAAAACAAAACAGGGTTTCTTTTCCAGATCTCGTCAAAGCAAGAACGATCCAGTTCAAGCGATCCAACTAATTGATGTCATATTGCGTAGATGATGTTCAAAAATGCCAACTTGTTGGTCACTTCGACTCAGAAGATGTGGATTTTATCATTGACTGAATCAAATTATCAAATTATGCTTTCACATCTCAACCGAACAGTCACGGTGAAACGGGCAGGTTTGTGCTGATTTTATTTACTAACTTTATTTGATCAACGGTCGTAGCGGAGTCATTCTTTGAGAAACTGACTTACAGAAAACAAAACAGTGTTTATCTTCCAGACATAGTTCAAGCGATCCAAGTAATTGATGTACGGTATTGCGTTGATGATCTTCAAAAAATTGCCAACTTGTTAGTCATTTCGATTCTATAATTCAGAAAGGTATCGATTTTATCATTAACCGGATCAAATTATGCTTTCAAATCTGAAACGAACAGTCACAGTGAAATGGGCAGGTTTGTGTGTAGATTTTATTTACTAAAGTAATTTGACCAACGCTCGCAGCGGAATCTGTTTCGAGTAAGTGATGTAACGGACATTGTTCAATAGCGCGTAAAGAATTCTTTACCACTTTGTCAAAGCCAGAACAAACTTCGAATATTTTTTCAGCAACAAAGACATTAAATGTACAGTTATTGAAGTCTGTTATTTGCTTAATCACTGTCGCGAAGCGAGCCGTGCGAGGACACAAAATAATTTGCCCATTCACGCAATGAGAACTTGGTCCATGAAATTTGAAGACGACTGCTGTGCATCACGTCGCCTCTTCTTGGAAATGCCATCCTGCGGAGCCGAAAAGGAGGTTTCACGATGAAGGAGAAACTCCGCAAACTCTCTGTGAGTATTGCTGTCGTATCCTGTAAGGTGCTTAATGCTTGTCCACGGAGAGAAGACCGATTCTCGCAACCAAACCTTGACCAATTCTTCTTTCCGCTCGGTCGCGGCATCACTCGATTACTATTATCCAAGGAAATGTCAACTTATCAGAAAAGAATTGTAGAGTTTGGAAACACTTAAACACGACGTAGAACCAAAAATAATCAACACGATGGACACGGATTTTCTTTCCAATCAATAATTCGCATATAATGGCGGTTTCGTGGTCCACGATTCGGTTGTTTGCCGCGGTGCATCACGGTAAGTGATAAAGGGTCTTTAACAGATTTTACTTCGTCTAATGCCAGACAATTTTACTCGTCAATTGGGAGTATCCTGGTGTGCCTGAGGAGTGAATGGGTTTAAAAACAGTCACACACTACATGTATGTCCTTCCATTAACCCATTGACTCCTGGAAGTGATACGTAACAGATTTTACTCTGTCTAATGCCAGACAATTTTATTCGTCAACTGGGAGTATCCTGGTGTGCCTGACTAGTGAATGGGTTAACCAGTCAAACACTATGTCCTTCCATTAACCCATTGACTCCTGGAAGTAATACTTAACAGATTTCACTCTTTCTAATGCCAGACAATTTTATTCGTCAACTGGGAGTATCCTGGTGTGCCTGACTACTGAATGGGTTAACCAGTCAAACACTATGTCCTTCCATTAACCCATTGACTCCTGCAAGCGATACTTAACAGATTTTACTCTTTCTAATGCCAGACGATTTTACTCATCAACTGGGAGTATCCTGGTGTGCCTGACTAGTGAATGGGTTAACCAGTCAAACACTATGTCCTTCCATTAACCCATTGACTCCTGCAAGGGATACTTAACAGATTTTACTCTGTCTAATGTCAGACAATTTTACTCATCAACTGGGAGTATCCTGGTGTGCTTGACTAGTGAATGGGTTAACCAGTCAAACACTATGTCCTTCCATTAACCCATTGACTCCTGCAAGTGATACTTAACAGATTTTACTCTGTCTAATGCCAGACAATTTTACTCATCAACTGCGAGTATCCTGGTGTGCCTGACTAGTGAATGGGTTAACCAGTCAAACACTATGTCCTTCCATTAACCCATTGACTCCTGCAAGTGATACTTAACAGATTTTACTCTGTCTAATGCCAGACAATTTTACTCATCAACTGGGAGTATCCTGGTGTGCCTGACTAGTGAATGGGTTAACCAGTCAAACACTATGTCCTTCCATTAACCCATTGACTCCTGCAAGTGATACTTAACAGATTTTACTCTGTCTAATGCCAGACAATTTTACTCATCAACTGGGAGTATCCTGGTGTGCCTGACTAGTGAATGGGTTAACCAGTCAAACACTATGTCCTTCCATTAACCCATTGACTCCTGCAAGTGATACTTAACAGATTTTACTCTGTCTAATGCCAGACAATTTTACTCATCAACTGGGAGTATCCTGGTGTGCCTGACTAGTGAATGGGTTAACCAGTCAAACACTATGTCCTTCCATTAACCCATTGACTCCTGCAAGTGATACTTAACAGATTTTACTCTGTCTAATGCCAGACAATTTTACTCATCAACTGGGAGTATCCTGGTGTGCCTGACTAGTGAATGGGTTAACCAGTCAAACACTATGTCCTTCCATTAACCCATTGACTCCTGCAAGTGATACTTAACAGATTTTACTCTGTCTAATGCCAGACAATTTTACTCATCAACTGGGAGTATCCTGGTGTGCCTGACTAGTGAATGGGTTAACCAGTCAAACACTATGTCCTTCCATTAACCCCTTGACTCCTGGAAGTGATACTTAACAGATTTTACTCTGTCTAATGCCAGACAATTTTATTCGTCAACTGTGGGCGTCCTGGGGCACCTGAGGAGTCAATCGGTTAAAGTTATTCGGTTTCATTCTTTCATATTGTTGCTTTCTGCCATCCTAAGGAGATTCATCAATGAACAAAGTCCTAAAAAGCTCTGAGAAAGAAAAGTAGAATCGGTTATCGTGCACTGTATGCCTAACCCCAATTTTAATGCTAGCCATTTAAAATCAGTGCCTAGACTTAACAACCATTGGGGTTTTATAAAATGCTCATGAAAATCGAAGCTGCACTAAGTTCATCCCCTTTCCTCTAGGACCAATTTACTAACCAATATATTACACATACTTACTAATAATTGGTGGGTTTTTGTTGATGTTTCCTACTATCAATTTCAACCTACTTTAAAGTAAAATGACCTAGTTTGGTTGCAAATTAACCTAAGGAACAAAATGACTTGCAACATATATATGTAGTGGTGTGTGACATTCACAGGCACCAGATTTGCTGCCTAAAGACTGTTGCTTTGGTTTAATTATTATTTTTGTAAGCCAGTGCTCCATGAGTTTTTATGTTGTATGACTGTCACTTACAGCTCTACAGTAACATCATTGCTTCTAGTGTAATCTGATACTCCATCATAGCTTTTCCCTGCATTTTTGGCATTTGCACATTAAGTCCATCCCATGTTAAACTACATTGACCAAGTAAAAAAGATCTCAGACCTGCGTGGTCCTGCTGATTTTAAGGTATCATGATAACGAATTCCCTGGAGAGTTGTAGAATGTGGTTAAAGGCTGCAGAGCTACACTGAATTTGTAGCCAACATCTACTTTCTCATACATCTCATTTTGTAAGAAATTTGCCATAATTTTATGGAACATTTTCTAAGGTGCAAC
>NC_090888.1:4675263-4682763 GCF_036669925.1 Montipora capricornis | reverse complement strand
AAACACATTTATTTAAGTCTCTCATAGAATATCGCTGATAAAAAGATATTAGGCCTAACCGCCTAAGCTAGATTTTAAAATGTTTAGCTTTGTCGTAGAGTTTGGAAACCGACATTTTGCAGTGTTTAATGTTGTTTGTTGCCGAGTGATGATACAACATTATCCAACAGCGTTTAAAATATTGTCCCTTAGGTGACAAGGGTTAATAATGAACATTCCCAGGTTCGAGTCCTACGTCCATACACTAACTTGGGCTGTCTTTTCAAAAATTATATGACCATTTCGCATAATCCATATCAAGCTTTCAGTCTTCCAAATTAACGATAATAGTAAATTCAGAGAAAATTAAGAATTAACGATAATCGTAAATTCAAGGAAGAGAATGGGTTGATTTGATGAGGGATGCTCTATTTTCAGTGTGCGTTGTTAGTGGGGAGTTTAAGCAATGACAAGGGCAACGGAAACGTCACTCTCCAAAATATAACTTATCGCTATCGCAATCATTTCTGGATTATTGTCTTGTTCACTTTGCACATATGGGCGAGTTATCCTGTAACTGCACGGTTACGATAGAAAACAGGGGCGTAGCGAGGATTTTTCAAGGTGGAGGGGGGGTCACATTCTCTCACACTCAGGGTACTTACTGGTTATACACGGTTTTTTTGATGAAAGTGACAATTTCTTGGACGAGCAGCGAGTGCGGTTGAGAGGGGGGGGAACAAGCCTATAAAATAGCGGCATATACTATCGATCTTAGACGTCCGTGGACAAGGAGTTTTTTTCAGTCCGCTTCACGGAACGTTGATTTCAGTCTGCGGTTAAAAAAAATCTGATCACGTGATAACTCTTTTGTGGCTCTGCGGTTTCGAAAAAAAAAAACAACCTAAAGAAACGTTTTCACCTGCTTCTTATTTCCTGGGACAAGGCTCTTCCTACCTTTGACATTTTTATTAATGTTCATAACAAAACGAGGCGTAGTCTTTTTTTTTTTTAGCGACTCCCTCTCGGGTGTCTCAATATACTGTATTCACCCTGTAAATTCAATTTTCAAAATTCTTTGTGTCAAATTTTTATCATTATGGATCATACTTGTCTTGGCTACTTTTAATTCTCCTAAGAACAAAAACTTATGTGATCTTTGCACGTGTAAAATACATTAAAATCATATTTGACGCATAAAAAACTGCTTGAGCATCTGCTTCATTCACCACTTGAGCCTGAAACGAGAATTATAATGAAAAGTTGGTTGCTTAATTGTAAATCATGGAATGTTCCCGCACTTAATTTAATGCCTTCTTGAAAGGCTCTTTTGAAGTTTTAACTTATGGGTAACAGGTGAGGTTGTATTGATAAAGACTTCATTTTTTTCCTATATAAATCGGGTGTTTTTGTCATTGTAATACCGTGACTAAATTTAATGCCCTATCGCAAGTATTCCACGATTATTCCGTCTTGTTCACTTTGTACAATCCTGTAACTGGATGGGTACGAATAGTTTTAAGAGCAAAAATAGAAAATGAATGGTTCATTGTTATGTGCCAACACTGGTTGCGGTAACACTGAGAGAAACACAGTGTAACGCTAGCGTTGACATTACTCTAGTGTCAACTCTCTGGTGTTTTGAATCCCGAGGCGAACACTGAACAATAGAACTTGATTTTAACACTAGTGTTCACTCCCTAATGCGACCACAACCATTGTCGTCAAAACCTGAAATCAGGTTGTTTTGTGGAGTACGGCAGAGAAATGTAAGGAAATTCGTGCAGCACGAGTATTTTCCTTTTTTAACCAATCAAATTCTTGCCATGTGCCGTTGTCGTTGCTTTAACTCCGTAATAGGGAGCTTACGAAACGACGACGCCGACGGCAACGACGACGCTACAAAGCAATAGGTTTAGTGACCAAAAACAATGGCTTTGCACGCTCTGCACGTGCGTTTTACATTTTGGTACATTTCTTTGTTGTCATCTCCTAAACGACGACGTGAAATGACCAAATTCAAGGTTCTGTGGAGGACGTTAGCACATGACGATGAATTTTCAGTTCTCTCTCTACGCTTCCAACCCGCTCATACCAGTTTAATTCCTCACCAGTTACTACACATTTTTAACGCGAAACGACATGAAATAGTTTCGTAGTGATATGAATAACGCGAACTCGTATTTTTAAATGAAGTCCTCGTAGCCGTCGTCGTCCTCGTTTCGTAAGCTCCCTAATGTTATTTAGCCGACGTTCATACAAGACTCTTTGAAAAAGAAACGTGGCAAAGTCACCAGCTACCTCACTTCCACCCCAAGACCAAATAACTTCAACTGAAAATTCTTTGAGGCAAATCGCGTTTGTAATTCACTGGAATTATCGTTTTTTTTTCCTAACCGTCCACAATTAGAGCAGTCTTTTGGCCATTTAACCCACAATGTCTTCTTTCTGGAATTCATCTGTACCTATTGCAACCACATCGATGTTGACAGGATCGTAGCCAAGAGGAGAATGCAGCTCCTTCATACAAACACGGCAATGTGTCGAGTTAATGTTCTGCTCAAGGAGAGGGAAAAAAACATGGTTTAGTGAATACTACAAGTATCGAGAAACTTTTAAGAAAGCTCAAACCAGTTTTAACACATTCAAAAAACTGTCACTATTTGGAAGGATTGAATCTACCCCAACTTTTTCGCGTAATGGTTAACATTATGGTAGGGACACGCTTCTGTGGAATTTTCGTGAAGCCCTTAAAAAAACTTGCAGTACGTGTTTTATCGGGCGTAAACACACTCGGCTACGTGACTCGTGTTTTTAAACCCGATAAAACACTGCTGCTCGTTTTTAAGCATTATTACAAATGAACCCAATAGGTATTGCCACGTAACGTCACCAAATGTTACACCTGTAAATATGTCATGAAGTGTTTCAAATCATTTTGGAGTATTCACAGAACCTCATTACTCAATGTTCAAACAACAGACTTTGCATGTCTAACCTCTCATTGAGTGTGAGGCTGGAGGTTCAAGGACAATGCAAAGACAAAGCCTTTATTCCCCACGGACTCCAAAATGGCCGCGGAGTGATAAAGGTGAATTCAGCTCATAACCCATTTTGAACGGGTGTTCGGCCGAGAGGGAATGGACACAATAATACACTCCACGCACGCGTATGAGTTCAGGTTTATGTAACGGCCGTCCTCGCTAGCGCATAAGGTTCATATGCTTATACTTTCGTCGTAAGTGACGACTGAACTTTAGTTACAAATACACTTAATCATGCTAATTTTTTTTTGCTCTGTTGTCGTCCGAGCTGAGAAATCAGAGACAATCAAACGAAGGCGCCAAACAGTCGAAAAGACTAAGGTAAGCATGTCCGATTAGTCTTTTCTTAACATCTGATTGGCTGAGAAATCAATCATAGAGCAAACTGCGCGAACGAACAGTACTTGTAAAATTTCCGACGGGTGATTTAAAATCAACTTGAATCTCACCTCTACCCACGCTGCAATACTGTTGTGTTCCTCCGGCATGTAGCCATAATGACTGTTGTGACAAGCGGAAACCATCACATACGGTGTAGCGGAGAAAAATACGTTGAATTTCACTGTCTGTCAAGACAAAAACACCTGACTCTGAGCTTTAAGTTTTTCTCAGTTCACCTCATTCTTTAAGCAATGAAAGTTCGTAACAATATCGAAGGAAAAAATCCATCTCTAAACCTAAGAATAAAACAGACGTCCCCGTCTCTTGCGTAGTAATTTGTTACGGCGGAAAATTTAAAAGATCACTTTATTCTTTGACAGAAATGTGTGGACATGTAAGGAGGGCAGAGCCGTCTCGTTGATTTGGTTACCACGGAAGACAATAATTTCTCAGAGACAAGAAGAAGAGGACTCACAATTATAATAGCCTCTCACCTCACAAAATGCATAGTTCGTTTCACCCAATGATTCAATTCCAACGAAATTTCTTAAAATTACAGTTTGCCAAGCCACATTCATCTCTTCTGGTAGTTCCGAGAAAGCGATCCAGTCCTACAGTGGAACAGAAATTTGAAACACCACAAGCTGTAAGGTGAACAACGTTACGTTATTAACGTGACGTTCAAATTTTACGGGAGTTTAAGGAACGATGGCTGCCGCGGCACCGCTAACGCCACAAAGCCACTTCAACTGATCATTGGTTAAAAGACGAAATATAATCGTGCTGCACGTGCACAGCACGCTTTTGCAGCACGCGTTTAAATACATTTTTGTGGTACTCTGGTGAAAACACGGCCAACGACGTGAAATCGTTGAATTTGAGGTTTTTACATCAACGCGAGCAGACAAATGTGAACCTTTCATTCACGAGGTCCATTTGTATAAAACAGCTTTTACCCAATTTCTTTTTTGAATACCTCGATCAATTTGTACGATCTAAACGAGATGGAATAATAGCAGAAAACATACGATAGTGCGAATTATGATTTGAAGTGACGTCTGAGTCTACATTGCCGATATTAAAGTCCCTATAGTGTCGCCAAAACAGCCTTCTTTATGTAATATTTAGGGAGTGTTGCAGATTCTATTAAAGGGGGCTAGGTCACGCAATTTTAGGCAATTTCAGCACCGATCGAATAGTCATAGAATTAACTAAAATATCAAAATAACTGTTCAAAACTACAGAAGAACTCTAACAAAGCACAGGGAAGCCAAGAAGGGACATGGATGGACAAAACTGGAGAGGATTGAAATGGATTGAATTTGGGTAAATTTGAAAAACGTCGGCCCACCTTTTTTTCAAATTTATAATCAGTCTATATCAAAATGTCATTTACACAGCTGGAAAATCATTCTCAGTTATGTGGCCGTGACTTTGCAAATGAAAGACTCTTGCTTTGCCAATTTGACGTTTAGAGCTCATAATTAACAAAATTAAACAAAATTACCTAAAATAGCGTGACCCAGCCCCTTTAAAAGTAAATATTTATACACCATTTAGTGACGACACAATATGAAATGTTTCCTCCACCTCTTGATCGTCAAACAACCAAAATCAACCTTAATTACGAAAACTAGTTTCCATCCCTTACCACGATAATACTTTCATGTAATCCGTCAAAGTTTTGCATTTCTCTCAGACACACTGTGAACTTCGTCGATTCTATGTTTTCAGCCCAAACGGTGGCAGCGTCATGTTTGCGTCCTGAAAAGGAGTGCTCTTTCGAGACCAAGATATAAGGAGCCCGAGAAAATTTTTCCTGAAAGAAAAAGAATAGATTAAGATAACCTATCACAGTACGATGCTTCAAATCTAACTTCATTTATGCACAATTCAACACTGACTGAAACATGTTCATTTACTTAGTTTGACAATGATAATTCCTTATCATAATATATGCACAAGCGATTTTTTAGGATTTAAGGTCTCTGTAAGTCCGGGAAGCAAAGCCAAAGGCGTTATGTACCGCCAAATTACCCGCCAAATGAACTGTGCGGAGGATTATCATCCAAAGCCAGATGATTTTGCGTTGTTTACGACTCGGCATAATTTTACAAGCTATATACGAAATGTTCTTTGCTAATCTAATATCCGGCTGAGTTCATTGGAAAAAGGTGTTGTGTAACGAAAGAAAATTTTTCAGGATTTTCGACTTGTTACTGGAAAAGTACTCTCTTGATGACAAAAAAACTTTAAGGTTTGCTCTGGTTTTAGTGACCGCATTTTTAAGCTTGAGCTGACCAATGGTTGTTTTATGCGAAGTACTCTCACTTTAAGAGGATTCACGTGGGTGGTTCTCCCGGTATCGTTTCCGCGAAATTTATCGGGTTGCCTTCTTTCCGACAATCGTTTATTCCGCACTTATTTTCTACTCTTTCATCTTAAATGTGTCGTGTCTTCTTGTTGCTTAGAGTTAAATCCCCAAGCTCAAATTTCCTTCATTCGCCCTTTCCAAAAATTTAGGTTGTTGTAGTCTAGGCTCTACGATATTTCCACAGTTTATATTTTTACTACCTAAGCTCTCGGTGATTTGTCAGAGCTTCATACTTCAGAAATTCTTTAGGAACAATACAAACCTCGGGCAAAATCACCTCCTTACATGACGTACCATCCCACCAAGTTGGGATAACCTCGTGCCCTGTTATCGAACCCATTGGATTTCCTTGATAAACAATGAAGTCCACAAACGTAAGCCCACCATCAGGAGGTATGCGATCAAGTCTCCCAGCAGTCAGCACGCACACTTGGAAACTTGAGGATGTAACAGCCTCGGTCCAGGCTACCGCGGCTTCGTGCGTGAATAGCCCTGATGTGTTGAAGTAATTGACCGACACGTGCACGTGTGTGAGTTTGTTCTCGAGAAGAGTGGAGTTTTCGAGGTTAACTTGTCTGCAATGTGCTTCGGTGTCGCCAAGGTAAACATATGTACGGCCTCGATAAAAGTGAAACGCTGCAAATTAAAAGTATAAAATGATTACAACAACGCCGAGGCTACAGCGGCTGAGTGGGTAGGTAGCACATTGGCAGACTTAAAGTTAAACTTCATCCCCCGCCTCTCCGGCTACTTAAAAAATAGTCACTGTATATTGGTGATGGTGCAGTGATGAGAGCACTCACCTGCCACTAATGTGGCACGGGTTCGATTCCCAGACTTGGCGTCACATATGGGTTGAGTTTGTTGGCTCTCTACTCTGCTGTGAGTGGGTTTTTTTTCCAGGTCTGACTCCGGTTTTCCCCTCCCCTCCTCTCCCCTCCCCTCCCTCAAAAAGCAACCTGCAACTGAGTTGATTTGATTTGATTTGATTTCTGTACAGCGGTGTGCCCAATTATTATTATAACATAACTCGGATAAAACGCGCTTTCTGATTGGCCAACTGGTCATTTACCATTTGTCCATGGGTGAACCCTCGCTGACGACAGCTGACGTGCGATCAAACTTTCCGAGATTGTGGAAAGAAGAAAATGCCGTCACTAGCGCATCAGTCCTAATTTTCCAAGACATATTTTCCTCCTTTTAGTAGGGGTGAACCTCTACAGAGCTCAGAATAAAGATATAGCCCTAAAGATTAATCAGCAGTGGAAAAGGAGGAGCGTTTCGCGTTTTGGTTTCCAAAACACATTCTTGTCTCTGCTCAAATATTGAAGCCGAATCGCAGAATTGAAGTGGATTTTACGAGACCAGGGAAGATGCTACAGGAAGGTAAATGGTGTTTTGGAATGTCAAGTTTCTTTTTGAGATTTATTTCATCGGCCATTTGAGCTGAAATAGTGTAACGTCGCTTTTTTGGCTTGGAAAAGTCGCGCTGTTTGCGATAGGTTGATCGCTTTCAACAGAGGGGAAGCATGTGCAAAGACAGTGTGTTTGTATCGACGCTCGCAAGAAATCGAAATGTTTTCTCTCCTAAGAGCAAATTATCTTTGATTCCAATAAAATTTTGACTGGAAAAAATGTTTGCTGATGATTTTGCCTTGCTAATTCATAGTTGTCTTTAGAAAGCAAAGTTGTGTTGACATCGACTATTGAGGGTCTGAATGG
>NC_090888.1:4670263-4672763 GCF_036669925.1 Montipora capricornis | reverse complement strand
TACTTTCCTTTTCGCCGTTGTTTATCTCTGCTGGCCCAGCTGGAAATTGTGTGCTTACTTTTGCATCAAGTATTTCTCTTGTTTTCTTATGCCAGAATTTATTTTGATCATTGCCCACCGTCCTCAAAACATAAACGGTGTTTCCTTCATATGGCGATACTCACCTATCGGTATTCAAATTTCCCAACCATTGGAACAAATTATAGAGCCATTTAATTGTTTCGATACCAAGAAACCTGCACTTGGCATATTCGTAATAACTGACGACGTAACGATAAACATCATTTTGCTTTGAAGTCTTTTCCTAAATCTAAAAATTCCTTTCTTTTGCAAATTGATTTTATCTTACCTCCAAAAGCAACGTAATATACAGTTATTGGATCGTGGCGTTCATCGTATAGCTGCAAGTCCTTCACGCACGCTGTAAAGCTCGTTGGATCAAGTCTCTTTTGGGTTGAAAGAATTCACAACGTAGGAGGTTAAATACAAAGCTATGATGGCATAGTGAAATGTCGGAGGCCATTCTGTGACTACTTAATTTTTTAATTACTAGGCTTTGTGACTGTTTTGCAAATCTCGTCGGGCAATTTTTTAATCAAACACAAATGAAAACCAATAGTTGTTATTACTGATGAGCCCACGTCTCAACGGTGTAGGTTTCAGACGGCGCGAAAACGAGGCTTTCGGGTAAAAGAAAAAAGAAATTGTTATCGAAGGACTGAGTGATTTCTTTATTTTTGACAGTTTCGTTCGCTTTTTTTTTAAATCTAGTATTGAGGTTTTTCTGGCCTAATATTATCGTGAAAAGTATGGCAAGACACTATATATCAAATGCAAGGCTATGTTAACCGAAGTAACAACCACAAATGTGCGAACAACCAAGGCTAAAAACAAAATAATAATGCAATGCTGGTTGTACGGCTGTGACGACATGTATATTTTTCTTTAACCACTATTTCGTCAGGCACAGCCTGAAGTCTCTTAACTCCAGTAGTCTTAAAGTCATTTGCTGGCTAGATCTCCCAAGATCCATGCAGCAAATGTACTTTGTTCACCTGGCCCTTGCATAAAAAAAATTGTCTACAAGAACTAACGAGGGCAGCTTCCATGCAGCAACTGTAGTTCCTCTTCCAAGAAAAACGTAAATTCTGGATAGGAACTCATCATTTTTTCGCATTTCGCGCGCTAAATCTCTTACTCTTTTTTTATATATCTGATCGAATGTTGACCCAAAAACCTTGCTTTAGGTCGTGTTCTATTTAGTCTCCTTCGCAGCCGTTTTTTGGATGTCACGCAACGCTCCCACCAAAGAGGGGGGAGGAGCGTTGCGTGACATCCAAAAAACGGCTGCGAAGGAGACTATGTTCTATTGGGATCAACCGTTTCAACCGCAACAGATTTCGGTTGAAGCGGTTGAGGTTTCCCAATAGAACACCTTTCCAACCGTTTTCGGTTGAAACGCGGTAACTCCCGGGAATAGTTATTACCAGACTTCTAAGCGTTGACAAGTTGAGGCCTGAAAGCAACACGGCAGGAGCCCGCGGCCAATTTTAAATGGCCCGCGTAAACGACAGCGGTTGCTGCCAATGCTTTTTCAACCGTTTCAACCGAGTTTGATGCCGGTTGAAAAAGTTGATCAACCAAACCAACCGAAAACGGTTTTTTTCCCCAATAGAACACGAAAAAACCCAACCAACTCAACCAACTAAAAACGGTTGATCCCAATAGAACACGACCTTAGTGTGCTCTGAAGCAAATACCGCTGAAACGTGGGCTCAACTCTAGTGACAGCTATTGTGAATCGCATGCATTTTCCCGCGTTCAGAGACTGTTCATGTTTTACTTTTCGTCATGATTGGTTGACTTGTTTGATGCGTGTCTTTTTTTAAATTATGTTGAATTAATTTAAAAGCGTGATGAAACCGTTTGCCCACCCTTGCAGTCAACATCGTTCAACAAAATAGAAAAGCTGTTGAAGCAAATGTTGAGGCCCTTTGCCAGGGACTTTAATTGTATCATAGAAACGACAATGGCCTCGGCAACTCCGCTGACAAAGTTGAAAGAGGAAAAAAAAATCGTGCCGAACGTGCAGCACGCTTTTTAACACATTTTTGCGGTACCCTACATAACCGTGAAGTGAAAATAGGGACTTCCAAGATGTACGACGCGGTCGTAAACGCCACAAAACAACAATATCATTGGTTAAATGAGGAAAGGTAACCGTGCTGTACATGCGGCACGCATTTTAGCACATAGTCTTGCCGGTATTCTGCACAACAACGACGTGAAATCACCAAATTTGAGGTTTTGACGACATCGCGAACTTACAAATCTGGCCCCAGTTGTTCAAACGATGGATAGCGCTCTATCCACCGGATAAATCACTATCCAGAGGATAAACACTAGCAAAACCAATTGAGTTATCCAGTGGATAATGATTTATCCGGCGGATAGTGCTATCCATTGTTTAAACAACTGGGGCCTGAATCTACAATTCTCT
>NC_090888.1:4642763-4662763 GCF_036669925.1 Montipora capricornis | reverse complement strand
CCTGACCCGGCTTGACTACTGTTTTCATGTCAACGCTTATGAACATTTGACTGCAAAAGGGTTACCCGCGGCGGTAATTCAACCAAGGGTAAAAAGCAACCCGGGCTGGTGTAAAAGGGCCCTTATTAGCCACTTAAGATTTTGGGCTGCGTCTTTCAAGTATGAGGAGACGCCCAAGGTCCTTTGAAGTTATGTCCTAGACTCGGATTATCGATCCTTCCCGTTGGACTTCATTGATTTTTTCATTCCCATCTGGCGTTTTCGGACCCTTTAATCTAACAATTCAGCGAGTGGTTTTGCAAAGAATCGGTTTTTAGAAAAAAAAAGTAAGAAAGTTTTCTCAAAATTTGAGAAGAGAGACTTGTTTCTTTTTTGAAATTTTGCTCTAGACTTTCATATACCGGACTAAAATGGCGAATACAAAAGAACCATTGATATTCCGATAAGGAGTCGCTGATTAGGTATTGTTATATTCGTTTTGTTCTTTTGTTTAACGGACATTAATTATTTCGGATCCGGTATAGACCTTATTCCAAAATGGCCGTCATTTAAATATTCTTTTGTTTGCATTCAAATTAGCCCTTGATGCCTCGTTCTTGAGCTGAAAATTCAAAATAACATTTTGCCTTGAAGGTCTAATTTGAATGAAAAATGGCGGCCATTTTGAAATATGGTGTATATGAAAGACCAGCCCAAATGATCTAATTCTCGAGGGAATTAAGTACGTCTCGCCAAATCTTTTTTTTTTTGTGCTGAAAGGCATTATTTTTCTTTTCGAGTAAGTTAGAATCTATCTTCTAAAGCCAAAATTTGAACTCTAATTTTAACGTCGTCCTTTTTAAATAGAAAGCAAAGTTGTCGATAATTAAAGTTCCAGATGTAAATGAGCCCGCCCCCTGTTTTGATTATCAAGTGGCCCGCATCTGAAAAACCGTTTCCGCCTAGATCAGCTCCGCATGAAAATGTAGTTCCCACCGCGTCGCTTTCGAGGAACTACAAAGGCGATATCTCGTGGGTGCTCCCCGACAAGAAAAATTGCAAATTTGAATTTCCTCGTCTGTCTCGTCTCTTTACATACCTATAAAATCCACTCCCGTACTTTCCTTCGGGATCGACAGTAACAAAATAATTAATATCGCCAACATGATAAGCACCACAAGCAAAACAAAAAGACCTAAGCAAAGAAAAAAAATTAAATTGTTAAAGTTTCGTCCATTAGGAAACAAAGCGCAAATACGTTACGAGTGTTGGAAGTATGTTGTCGTCGATAAAAGACGTGTGTTTGGCAAAACACAATATTTGGTTGTTTTTTTTTTCCAGTAAACTTGAATGAAAACGGGTTCTTTTCGTCCCAAATTTATCTCTTGACAGTGATTACAAAGGCAACTCGACTACAAAATTCCGGAGCATTAAATTGCAAGTGGATAACGTGCCCGGGTTAATCATAACACCGAATAATTTCAGTGGTGGTCGGAAAAGGCCAGGTACAAGTTTTAAGTTGCTCCAGACCTTATTCGTGTTGTGGTGTACACAATTTCACAAAAAATTTCATTGTGTTACAATAAGTGCAAATGAGGATAAAAAAAGGCCAAAACTGCATTCATTGCCCGAGATTTCCTTGTGGTCAAGACAAGGTATCAATTTTTCTGTCCAACCCTTACTAACCCTTAGAATTTTTCCACGAAAAACGGACGTTATGTTGCGTAGATGAGCGTGTGGAGTAATAGCAATCCCCAGTTCTACTTTCAATTTCTTTGCCATGATCTGCAAAGGATAAACACCTCGAGGCACCTCACATTAAATTGAGAGCGAGCTAGGGAACGCATTAGATCACCTTTGAGCCTTCTTTGAAAACTTGATTCCTGATAGCGTCCTTCCTTTTCTTCTTCGTCCGATTGGCTCTCGTCACTTTCGTTCCCGTCGTCGTAAAATGGAAATAATGCGCTCAAAAGCAATTGTTCTCTAGTTTCGTATTCGTCAGGGGAGCCTTCTTCTTGCGTCGAGGCAGCAACACTGTAAAAAGTATCACGTCCCGAGAAGAGATTCAGTTTCACAATATGAATGATCAGTGAATTACAGCAAACATTGAACTCAACAATTCGAAAAATTATATTACTGCCGTGGAAGAATACTACAATCACCTGGACTGTTTTGTTTTCCCGAAGTTATATTATGATTCCTCTGTGGTATTCACCTTTTGGAACTTTGAATTTCATTCCAAGGGGATTAGAAAACATTGGCCTTTTTGTTTGCTTGACAAGATCCTTGCATGTGCATTTCACAGACCGGTGCGAAGATAACCGGACATAATATTGTTATTGCATTGTTTTTCTGTGACAGTAGCTCATTTTATTATTTGCACGGAAATCGTTTGCCGCTTGCTCACACTGAAAAATGTCACCAGACTCCATGCGGAAAAATAACTGAAGACAGAGACGACATCGAACAAAAGGCAAGAAAATCAAGAAACAATAAGAACGCAAAAAGACAATGCCCCGCGAACAAAAGTTATGTAATCAAAACCGGAGCCGCACGCGAGGCAATTCACCGAAATTGCCGTTGTTAAAACGAGGGTAGCAGATGCGAAACAAAAGACAAAAGACAAAAAACGAAATCAGTAAAATTTACGTACCGTCTCATTTGCCGTTGTGTCTCTCAATGTGATTTCTATTTGTCCTTACTCTGGCTGGTCATGAGCATTCTTGTCTTCATATTTTGCGAGGCAACGCGGTCGATGGGCTGGGGCCCAGGACTTCAATTGCGTTGAAGTCCAAGTCCGACGCGGAACGCCCAGACTACGCTTACATACATGCAGTGCACTAGCTGGCTTTACAGTGTAGTGATGCGTCTCTCCCCAGTTTGCATCTACTGTCTATTGTGCTTGCATTTATTAAATTGCCCCTGAAAAGTCACTATTCTTCTGTAATTTTTTGTTTCATTAGGGAAAAATATGTCATCCTAATCTATGGTGTTAAAACTGTTACACTTTGTTTGGTATTCTCAGTAAAAAGATAAAAAAATAACTACTTTAATTACAATTGTATCAAAAAAATTCCACGCTCTATGTCATATGAATAAACGAATTTCACACGTAACTGTTAAAAACTGCACGCTTGTCAAACACTGCATGGTTTGCCACCCTGCGACCAGATTTGTTGATTCAAAATTTGCATTATGCAACCACACGCATTTGACACCTTTCCATTCGAGTGACGTTTCCTCAGGTGTTTTTTTTTTAGCTAACATTCCAGTATTTAAAAAGGCTGTGACTGTTTCTTGTCTACACTATGTGTCAGTGTTGATTACGAGTTCTGCAGTAACTATGGATGTGATACATCTGGCTCTCGGAGTTTTCATTTTGGGTTCTGTCTTCTGTGTTGGAACATTTGCAGGTTTATCAATGGTTCTACGCTTAAATTTGATTTTATCAATTCTAACCAGGCGGTTTTAAGGCTTATTGAACGCGAAGTCATCCAAAGCATTCTTGTTGCAGTCTACACTTTCTTCTTGGGATAACAAACTGGGAAAGAAAAGGAAACTCGAGTAAGAATTCCGAATCATTGCAGAGTTGTCTGATCGTCCAAATTTATTTATTTACCAAGAAATCTTGAAGGGATCCTAAAATCAAAGGTTTTTTCCATGGTATGCTTTTGATGAACTGGTCGTTCAAATTGATCCATTCTTCGCTCGAAGCTGTGATCAGCTCGGTATCAGTCTTCTTTTTAATTGTCAAAATGATGGTATGGTATGTGTTTCAGCAACTACTTCTCCTGGCGGAATGATATTCGGATCTGGTGAGGTAACGGTTGCTAACAACGAAGATTACAAATGCCAAGTTTTCCGATTTACCGCTCCGTTTGCTTCTGGTGATGTAAAGATTCAGATGACTATAGCTTCTGAGAAATACACTGCGTCAGTTCCGTGGGCCGAGGATGTAACAACATCGGGGTAAGCGATGTACAGTACACTAAATAAAAGCGACATTTTTAATTCTGGGTCGTAGTGAGACTGGGCTGAGATAAAACCACTGCAATGGCTTTCCATGCATTTATTCTGAATTTACGCAGGATAATCATGACCGAACCTTGAACGATGGCCAAACTTCGGCCACATTTTAGAAAATATATCAAAAAGGTATAAAAGTAACTTGTCTGAAGTTCTGTAGAAAAACCTGATCACCTTTTTTTGCCAACGAAATGTGAAGACATTTATAAAGCGCACAGCCTGCGCACGTGCAGATCGTTTTTCATCTGCTAGGTTCAATGCTGATTATTTCCTTTGCTGCATTTCAGATTCAAAGCCTGTGTGGCTACCACTTCAGCAATTTCTCCAAGTGGCCGAACAATAAATTTCCAGTGGATTGCTTATCAGAATGTTAGAAGTGACGATGGTTTTTCTAATAGACGACTCATCCCGCTTTATACATCGGGAACAAAATGTATCGACCAAAAATACGAAAAGGTCAGTTTTTCTCAGTTCTATTACTTAATTATTAATTTTAATGACCACGACGAGAAACTTCATGCATGCATCTTCACTTAACTAAAGTTGCCAAACGTTTTTCTTGTTTTCTTACTTGTTGAAAGTATAATGAAACAAACGAACATGTAGCTATATGGAAATTGTGTCGTGTGCGACCAGTCCCACAATGGTGTCAGTTCATTAAAAGAAAAAAAAATGAACAATTTGGATAACTCGCCAAAAAAAAAAAAAGATAAGAAATGTTGCTAAACATCAAAAGCTTCTCAAATTCTCTTTTAATATTATATATCATAAAATCAAACCATCCACGAGTTAGGAAGCCTGAATTCGGGGACTGCCGAAGAGGAATCTTTTTGCATAACAGAAACGTATTGAGCTAAATATCCTATATAAACGTAAAATGATCAAATCCTAGACTGAAGGCAACGACAGATATTGTCCTGATCTAAAATATTATTGAACTTAGAATTCCTTTTTTTATTTCAATCATCGTAATCTTTCTTGTCGGGTAAGGAAGGAATATTTCGGAATATTAATATTGTTAGAACACAAATTGACTAATAGATCAGAATACGTTCCCCTTTTTAAGCCTGAAAAACAAATTTTAGCTGAACGAGATGTGAACCCTGCATCCCCGATTTCTTGTTTTAGGTGTACTCGGAGGTTCCACATGTATTTGTAACAGCTGTCCACAAAGTAGACCCCGAAAATCCTAAAACTGAAAACAAACACGATGCGGCGATCGTTTGGGCAGAGGACGTAACATACCAGGGTTTCAGAGCATGCGTGAGAGAGTTGAAGAACTTTGACGGGATTCACAGACTCGTCCAAGTCGTGAGTGATTGCCACAGCAACAAATACTTTCTTTTTACCGCATTAAAATGTAGTGGGTAGATACAAGAAACAAATCGCTTTTTTTAGTAATTGTTTTTATCATGATCAAAATCAACCTTGCTAATGTTGGATCTTACAAGACATCCGAAAATTCTGAATTGATTAACTACAGGTTTAACCAAGAAGCTTAAGAAATTTACGTCATTTTACCGTCTGGAAAAAAGTCCCGGACACGAATGGCAAGAGATCATGAAGGAGGAAGAAACGTCGAGTTTTAGTCAGAAAAGACCGTTAGCTCGGCATCTTCCTCGCTGCCATGATCCATTCAACAGAGATGCGTGCCTTGCACTTTTTTTTTTTTTCAACAGTAGCTTTAGTAAAACCCATTAACAATAGCATAAATGATTGTAAAAGCTTATTTAGGCGTAAATGGCTTGAAATCTTGATGTTCTCTCACACTGCAGGACATTTTAGTGCTGTTCAGTAGACCCAATACATGGAACACCCCTCTGAGCTCTGACGTATACTTTCCTAACACCAACCCTCCAATAAAAGCCGAAGGATACAGTTACTGCAAGGTACTGATTGATAATGATAACGCAATTCTCGGTTAAATTCAAACGAGACTCGACAGATTAGCAGGGCTAAAGCTTCAGATTCAACGCAAATCTATGACTTGTTCGCTCAAAAGCTTCCTGCGAGCGTTAAAAGGTAAAGCTATTGTCCATTCATCTTTATCTCGCGCAGTGGAAGCAATTATAATTCTTTGATTGCACCTTACGGCCATGTTCGTCGAAAGAACAATAGCGAAAAAGTCTTTTGGGAATTTGAGTCCATTATGAAAAACTTGTGTAGATTTTTCTATTTTGGCACCAACGTGGCCGTTTGATCACGTCAGTGCAATCAAAGAATTAAAACTTTAATAAACACCTTGACTACTTTCCTACTTTACGATTGGACAAGAACAAATGGCTCCCCCAAATCCACTTCATTTTCAATGAGCTGGGCCATTTAGTAGTTTCTTCAATAAGACTAACCTTGTGCTAAAAATCTTTCAGACGGTGAAATTTGATCAGGAATTTTACAGTCCTCCGACCATGATCACAACTGCTGAGCACTACAAAGACAACATTAAAGCAACTATCGACGCTGACAACAACGCCATTCAGGAATGGGTTAGGGTAAGAAAAATAGCTACTAGTCGTGCTCAAATTAATCTATGGTTGCGTTTTCGTTCAACTTCGCCCGAAAGTGAATCACTATGACGCCAGACGTGCGTCAATATCACTTATTAACTTTAATTTTTCCAATAAATGAAAAACGCTTTACCCGATTACAAATCCGTAAAATATGGGCGTTGAGACATAGGTAATAGAGTTGAAATGTTTAGGGACGAGTTTCGGTGCGCAAAAACATAGTTTTCAATCCTTCGGAACTCAACATGGCAGCCATGTGATTAATAAGGCCTATTCAATCCTTTTTGAAATTTCAATTGTTCCTTTAGAACGTCACCAGTACAGATTTTGAGGTTTGCTTGAAAGATATCCAGCGGTATGACGCGCTTCACGACCCAATCACTGTCAACTACATCACTGCGGGATGTAAGTATAGGATGAACGAATTGACGTCATTTGCTTTGATTACGAACGGTCCCACTTTCGTCCCTACGTTATTCGAGCACGAGGAGAAGACAGGCACGAGAAAAAATGGCCCCAAAATTTCGCTCGGCCATTTTTCTCGTGCCAGTCTCAGGACCAAGGAAAAAAAAATTGACTTGCGTAGCAATTTGAAGAAAATTTGCATATCTCTTCGGGTTTCCAAAACAGTTACTTGCGTAAAACGAAATTAAAAACCCACATCGTTTCAATTGACTTTTAAGACTGTATGATTGTTTTAAAAATTACGAGACTAAATTTAATTTAATTTGAAAATTAGCCAAAGTCGTTAAAAGATCGTCTCTTTCGCTATCATTCAGCGCTTTTGTCTGATCAGATATTTATTCATCTTTCAAAATAAGATTATTGGCAACGATCACACGAGCTCGTGGGTACTTCCTCCGTGGTCCGTATTATCAATTATACCCAACGCATTCTTCTCCGGTAATTACCAAAACTGTTACACTTTACTTGCAGATTATCACCCATGTAACGAAGTCACTTGCCCATATTACGGAGTATGCAAGGCAATAAGTGCAACCAATCATTCGTGTGTCTGCATTCCATGTGCTACAAATGAATCTGAGCCCCTCTGCGACAACAACGGATACACTCATCAAAGTCTCTGCCAATACAAATACAAAGTCTGTAAAGACAAAGAAGAGCCTGGAATCAAGCATTATGGAGGCTGTAAACGTGAGTGCTGCCATTGCAATTTAAAGATGGTTCATATCCAGTAAGATAACCACTTAAAAAAAAAAAAACACTCGATTAATCGCACCAGTATGTCAAACTGAGTACTTCACAATTGCATCCATCATTATCCTTCGAGGAACATTCCCTTAAGTTTATAACTTGAAATGAAATTTAATCCCCCAACGATTAGCAGTGACTTTAAGTCTCTTGTGCAAAGTTTTAACAGCACAAAAACCTTGTGTTAAAAACAGTAATAATATCAATGCTCTCCGTTGCTCTTGATTTCCAGCATTTGTCATTCAGAGAGGTCGCGTTGCGCTTTATCTCGACACCGTTGACGTTAAATGCAGATTCGTTCAATTTAAGACGAGTTTCGTGTCCAGCCGTGGATTAGTTTACGTACTGACATCCATCAATTACTTCAACTACACCGGAAGCTTCATACACGATGCTGCGGTGGCCTGGGTCGAAAATGTCAAATTCACATCGTTTGACGTGTGTGTACTAAAGGCGGGAAGAAATGACCGCCTAACACCAGATGGTGGGCTCACATTCGTCGACTACATGGCTTTCCAAGAAGCACCGATAAACGCAGTGGCTGGACTAACAACCATGACAGACTGGTGGGACGGAACCAATTGCAAGAGCGTATCATTCTCGGTTAGTCACAGAAAAAAACAAGACATCGAACTTCAAGTCTTCTGTTATAAACATCTTAATTTTGAGAAAATTCTTCTCTCCCTATCCTTTACCTTTTTTCAAAATCCTTATTTCAGAAAAGCTTTGCTTCTACGCCTTACGTTCTGGTGACAGCCGAACACGCGTGACCTGACCAAAAACACAATGCAGCCTCGGTTTGGGTGGAAAACATTGAATTAAACAAATTTAAAGTGTGTTTACGCGAGATGCAGAACTTCGATGGACAACACAAGAAAATTAGCGTGGTAAGTAATGCTGTCGTTTGGCCCGCTCGCATAAATTAGATCAGAAAAATTAAAACAAGAAACTTCGCCAACTCAACATTACTAAAAGTCACTACGGAAAACGAACGTTCGTTCAGTTCCTACAAATCCAAGCCTCAAGTTTTAAGTTCATTCCACAATTTCTCTTGAAGGTTTCCCTGGTGGTATGTTCTCAATCAACAGTGTCAATCTAGACATGACTCAGTCCCTTTTCACCATGTATTTATTGCTCTCATATAAATACTAATTTATCTGCGGATGTTCCCGACGCCTTTTCTTAACCTTGCAGAACTGGTTTGCCTATAAAGATCTGCCAAACAACCTCCTTTCTCAACAACACAAACTCGCATTCCTCAATGACTTTAAGCCCCGTCTTCAAGATCACAACTCTTTTTGCCAGGTAAGACTAATTTTTCAAACCCTCCTTTACATTCTTTTTACGACATGAATTAAGAGATGCAATCATTGTGACAACTTTTTATTTCAGACTTTACAATTCCCAGAAGCTTATTATTCTGTCCCGACAATCATTGTGTCTGCCGCCCATAAGAAAACTGCTCTTACCATGCCCCCTGAGTACAACAGCATTGTGACCTGGGTCGAGGTACGTCAATAGCAAAATCTAGAATTAATCCTTCAGCAGTGGCCAAACCAGACAATTATTTCCCACAAAAATATTTCGACGGCATAACAACTTACAAAGCCCGACCCATGAAAGCAGATTCGACCTCACCGCCTCCTCAAATTGTACTGTGCATTTACAGTCAGTAAAACTAAGGAACCCTACGAGAGCAGCGGAAAATGTACATAAATAACGTCCACGAAGCCTAAAAACAATATCGCATTAAATTTTTGAAAAAAACTTTTTTGTAAGCCGAACTTTCGGTCGCGTACCAGCAATCAACATTAATGCGAAAATATCATCAATTTTTCAGCAAATCAACACTTTCAACTGCTCTGTTTGCATGAAAGAACTAAACAACCTCGTCGCTGGTTATGACGCGGATGGCTATGATCCTGTTGACGTATCGATGTTGGTAATCGGTGAGTAAATGTTATTCCTGTTTGCCGATATTACTAAAACGCTTTCAAAATATCCTCCTAAGTGATCAGTGTACAGTTCTAGACCTTCTACAAGAAATATTTAAAATTTTCAAAGCCCAGCCATAAAACACGTGACAAACACATTTTTCCACTCGCCAACAATTTCAATTCATCCAGATGTTACATTTTATTTCTTTGCCTTGAATTTCTTTTAACTGTCATTGCTCTTAATCTTCTTACCAATACATTTAGGTCTCTTTGCATTTACTTTCCTAGACAATAGTTCCACTTCGAAATGTTCTTTCTCCTTGGTTTAAAATCACCAAAATTTGACAAACCATATTCACTCCTAATACATTTGTTTTTTTCAGGAGCTCCCGAACACATGTGTACTGGTGCTACAGCACTTGGAGTTGCCAATCAAAGCATTATTCTCGACAGCCAAATGACCGCCTCGTCTCAACTTTCTCCCAATACCCAAGCCAGTTTTGGTCGCCTTAATGGTAAAAGAGGACTTGGATGGTGCGCAAAAACAGCCAACAGCACCAACGACTGGCTTCAAGTCGATCTGGGTAAAACGCTCCATATTTGCTCCATGTTTGTCCAAGGAGAGGTCAATGGTTCCAGATGGGTTACAGACTTCAATCTGCGATACTCCACCGACGGAAATACTTGGAAAATCCATATGGACACAAATGGAGCCAGAGTGGTAAAAAATTGAATTAAAAGAGCATACATTTTCTATACCATATGTGGACAATCCTTCTCACGACTGCATGAGGAAGCCTTTTCAATACATTTCATGTATTGCGGTACAAGAGTACCAACTCTACGCGATACTTCGGGAGTCCATTTACAATATTGGCTTAAGGAACGTTGCCCTTGTATGAATGTACATAAAATAGTTAAGAGTGAATCAAATTGGGAAGTGCCTCCGTCTTGATTACCCAAAACAGCTCGCATATCAAGCTGAACCGTAAGTGCATGCAGAAAACATTCCAGCGCACACGTATCAACACAACGTTCAGAAAGGGCGAAATTGGCTTAATGTCCTCAAACAAAAAAAGCTTCAATGTCTCACCATTTGCAAGTTTATAAAAAAAAGCAACACATTCTTCTTAAGAAACCCTTAGCGCTGTTTCCATCAAGAAATTCACAAAACCCCTATACTCCTAAGCGGTAGAACTTTGCCTAATACCCGGCTGAAGTTAATCGACTCCTAAATCAAAAGATATGGCGAAATTTCAGTAAAAACAAACTCCAGTGCAAATTCTCGCTAACCATAAATTTGGTATCTAATAATTGCTCGTACATTTTCAAATCGACCAAGTTTGGTAAATTATGAAACGTCCGCCATACTAATCAAAATATTCTAAATTTTATATTGAAGGAATTTCACCGAACGGGCGTCAAGTCAAGCTCTACCATTACAACCCACAAGTTGCCAGTTGCTATCGTCGCCAGATATATTCGCTTTGTTCCAACCAAACAGAAAAACTGGAACTGCTTGAGAATGGAAATCAGTGGTAAGTATAACCAGCAAGAGTTAGCCACGACCTGTTTTCAGATCTCGTCAAAGTAAAATAGGTCAACCATTCGTAGTTCATAACCGAGACTGAGGTAGCTACAGCAATCTCAAACTGAGGCCTTGCCGTATTGACCGAGCGAGTGTTTTGTTATCCAAGTTGCACGTGAGAGAATCTTTGTTCACTTCTCTCACCCGTTAAAAGACTGGATCCAACGGTGGTACGTCATTGTATTCGAAAATGTGCGGATGCAACCGTGCAGACATATCCGATTTCGCAGCGTATTAAAACAAATTTCTCGCTGGAAACCGTATACGAAATATTCCGCATACGGCTAGCAAATTCGTTGGATACGTGTGGGCGGTACCTAATACTGAAAGTACTAAGATCGAGTTAAATGACTTCAAGATCATGCCCTGTGACAAGGGCTAAAATAGAGTGCTACATTTAAAGAAAATATTTTTTGCATTAACAAATTTTCTGATTGTACCTCGATACAATTAACTAATGAAGGTGTTTCTTTTAAAACAAACCATTCCAAAAAGCAAACCATGTTTTACCATCAGGGAAGGATTAAGGTTTCACAAACGTTGCCCGTGTAGCACTTATATTTCAACAGACTTGACTGATAAGAGTGTAATATGAACTGTAAAGTGTCTACCCTATATGAGCGTTAGCCCTACTAATGGCAATGAGCCTACACAAGGACAAAAAAACTTCCACCCTGGTCAGCTTCTCTGTCCTTGTGTGCGTCCATTTGCATTAGTAGGGCTAACGCTCACATGGTTCATATGGGGTAGAAAACTAGCACTTCAAATTACACTCTAATCAGTTAAGTCATATTTTACCATCATTGAACATTTATTTCTCTTTCCCCAGGTTACTGAATAACTCAAGAATGAAAGTCTGAGCCAAGTATTGCTCTTCTGGTCATTTTTCCATTTTTATGTATTAACCAGGCAAAGCCTTGAACTCAATAAACGGAAAAATTTATATGCCAATCTGTCCTTTAAAGTAGACAGCCTTCCATAAATCTCGTTATGCCTTTGTGCTTTCATCAACTCAACCGGAATTTTCACAACACCCTCTATCAAGGAAAACAAACTGACTTTCTCTCCTAATTAACTGTCCTTTTGAATAACGGATAGATTCTCGCCTTTGTTAACATTATCAAATTTGCGCATCTCGAGATCACTGCATTATGTATACACAAACAGCTTTGCTTGTTACTCATTGCATAATATTTTTCAACCCAACCGGTTTTGCACATGAAACGGCACAGGCGCCCGCGAAAACACCTTAACACAAATAAAAGAAGTAATGTATCTCAACAACGACCAAAAAGAACAACTCTATATCTTCCGAAGTTGTTACAAAACCGATCGTAGAAATCCTATTTCTTCAAATGATCTTCCGAGTAAAATATCAGCGTGAACTAACTGAACTAAATCATTAGGGGCCTGGAATTAGTTCCCTTGTGACTGTGATTATTTTTCAATAAGTCATCCCATATCCACACTCCCAATCGGTGAAGTTCATTCATTTAACATCAATTTGATTTTGCATTTCTCGGTGGCTACCTTCTATTAAATGTCTTCAGATCCCATGAACTGCCGATGGCTACTACATTTAATGCCCGCCCAGTTAAAAAAGACTATAACTACTACCTCTTCAAACTCTATATAAGACCACTACGACGCAGATTAATCTTTGCGTACGTTTTCTTACCACCCATTTTCAAATTTCTTTCAAAAGTAGCGCGCGCAACACACGGGAAATGAAATAAAACCTGAGGAAAAATTTGTCTTTCTCGAAATTTTGCTCGGATCTCTTGAATTTTTTTTTGCATGCACGTATCATTCACGTTGGCACTTCGGAAAAAAAAAAAAACAAATTTGGGGAAAGTTATCTAGAACAATTTTCTGTAAACTATAAAACGCCCTTTTCGGTGTATCTTAAATTCCACTAGAAAACTTTGTCATACTCTCTAAGAAGTTAAAGAATTTAGGGATATATCCAACAAACAAATAAAAACGGAGGTCGCCGACTTAGTTTTTCAAATAGTTATCAAAAACTCAAATTTAGAGGGGCTTTTTGTGGACCAGGCGTTGCCATGGTAACCGATATGACGTCATAAGTGCCCTTAAGGTGTTCCCCAACAATAGAGTTGCAAAGATATTTATAGTTTGCCTACACTATTAAATATCCTTCTTTGGCATCTTTCATTGTTTCAAACACTATAGCAACGAAAGACCCTTTCGAGTCGCCCTAAGGTCGCTCTTGCTATGATCTGTTAAGCGCGGCTACACTTTGACATTGTTAGCAGAACACGTTCAACATTATACAACAATACAGGATGCGCATCTAATATTGCTATACAAGAAGACATATCACCTTAACATTTCGCAAACAAAATGATAGCGTGTTTTTATTTTTAAATGTGACTGATCTTTATCTAAGTCATCAATAATACATGAACCTGACAGCCTATCAAGATATCGACAAAACGTCACGTGCATGGGCTTTAAACCAGATAAAACACTGTCCATTAGAACTCTTTATATAAAGAATAGTAATAACTTAAAGGCTTGGCTTGTTTTTTTTTTTTATTTTTTGAGCGAATGTGAGAATCATAAAAACATATGAAATAAAATGTAAAACCCGTTGGGAACTCGGAAAAATCCGAGCCCCAGATGGGATTTGAACCCACGACCCTCCGTGATCTAGTCGGACGTTCTAACCACTGAGCAACTGGAGACTCTATGGTGAGCAAGGTTGGATTTTTCCAAGTTCCCAATGGGTTCTACATTTCATAAGTTTTTTTTGTAAACTGTACCGATATCTTCCTCTCACAATTTGAACCTTTGTTCGGACTCCCAAGGAACACCCTTTTTTGGAATGATTATGAAGCGGTTGAAAGAAACTCTCAGCACGTGTATTATCGGGTCCAAAAACACTCGGCTACCCCTCGTGTTTTCAAACCCAATAAAACACTGCTGCTCGTTTTTTTAAAAGTACATAACAGACGCTGAACCGTTTACAATTTGTTAATTAGCCAACAACGAGACTACAACTGAAGGTGTTATGTTGACACGACATT
The DNA here is from genome assembly GCF_036669925.1 of Montipora capricornis. NCBI lineage: Eukaryota > Metazoa > Cnidaria > Anthozoa > Scleractinia > Acroporidae > Montipora > Montipora capricornis. The sequence goes on along the minus strand of NC_090888.1, from coordinate 4,648,464 downwards.
TATTTATTTTTTATTTACCACTGAATTAAGTCTTCACTCTTAAAAGAGTATTGCAGACTGCTTTAAATAATAATTTTTAAAAAAATACAACAATGAATAAAACAAAAACATATTATTAATATTTAAAAACATATTTAAGATTATACAGAGGCTGTCTAAATGAACATGGCGAAGTAGATGCTATAATAATTTCTGGAGGGAGATTGTTCCATTGCGCAATTGTCCAAGGCTAAAAGCGTTCTTGTAATAATCACATGTACAGCGTGGCTGCTCAGAGACGAGGGCCTGGTGACCATTCTGTTCTTACGTTCTTTCTGAAGCTTGTCGTATTCGTAAGTGGCTAACCCATTACTCTGTTTGTACAGCATACAGAGACGTGCGTCAGATCACCAGAGCTCCAGAGATCTCCATTTGAGAGAAGATAACACATCAGTGACACTGTCTAATCTGTTGTAACGCCCGAGTACCCAGCGAGCTGCTCGGCGTTGAATCATGTCGACCTGTTGTATGTTCTTAGCTACGTAAGGGTCCCAGATAGTGGCACTATATTCAACAATCGGTCTCACTAGGGCTTGTATGCTCGTTCTCTGGATTTGGCAGAACAAGTGCGAAGTTTGCGGCGTAGAAAGCTCAGAGTTTTGTTTGCTTTGGTGGTGGTAAAAACCATACTTTTTCTTGGTCCCCTACCGCCCCTAACTTATGGCTCTACAAACATAGAATACAGGTGTTTCTATTGATCACAAACTATCATGGAATAAGCATAATTTTCAGTTAAGAATTGCGTTCGTACCATTTACATTCAATAGAGCGGTTTTCAAATGAGTGTCGTAAAACCAAAGCCAAAGTAATATCTTTGGCCAATCAAAAAGGACGGAGACAATCCAGTAAAGCAATCAAAACTCGAAGTAATTACACGTTGCCGACACAAAGCGCGGGAAAATGTGCACGCGCGAGATAGGATGTGGTTTTGGTTTCACTTATGATTGGTTGAAAAAGTGGCGCGAGGACTTTGAACCAATCTCTGAGTGAAGTAATGCAAAACCAAAGTAATTATCTATTTACTTTTGACGCTCAATTGAAAACTACTCTATACTACAAAGGTATAATTCCGGTCCTAACGATGACATTATAATATGGGGCGACTGCTCCCCATCCTTAATAGAAGACATTGAGCATATTCATCTCAGGGATACCAAAATCAGATTTAGTTTCCCTAGAGGTGCACCCCCGGACGAGATTCAACAAATTTCTAGTTCCTAAATAAACTGTGGTGCTGCATCGGTGGGAGAGTGGAACATGAAAATTTATGGTTTTAACAAACGTGTTGATAAAAGTCGAATTACCACCGAGATAGATTTTGAAAGCTGAACGTTTCGAGCGTTAGAGCGAATAGAGAAATTGTGGGTGTTGTTGGTTTTTATGAGAGTGTGGAAGAGCTGTGCCATTGGTAGAAATATAGTAACATGAATTCGTGAATAAATTAATGGAATGAGAGGCTTTCATTGAGTCCGTGAGGATAGGGTGTACCTAGTTGAAAAATGATCTTTTGTTCCGGATTTTTGCGGCTTTCTGTGTTCCCGTGGTGTAAGGATAGGTCGCAAACTGTCATGTTGTGTTGGGAGTGATAAGGGAGATTAAAATGGCGCGCAGCTGGTTTTGACGCATCTCTATCGTTTTTTTCTACATCTCATAGGTGTTTGCGAAAGCGGTCCGCCAATCTTCACCGTGTTTCGCCTATGTAGGTCTTCTTGCATAGTGTGTAGGTTATGCAATAGATGGCATAAAAAGGTGGTCAGTGACCTTAACGGATCGATTCTTAACCATGCATCGTTTGCGTATAACTTTGAAACAACCCGGTTGGTTTTCAGACATAAATGCGCTCCTAACTAGAAAGTTACCTACGTTTTTTTTTGGAGGAAATATATGTTTAGTTTCGGGATCATTGCAGAGAATTTGAAGAGAATGTTTATCAGAGACAGTTGACACCATTATCTTTTAGCTTACTTTTATTCACAAAGACTTCTAGTGCAAGCCCAACAAAGCATGCATGAATGGTTCTAACAACGGTGCCTTGAGTTTCTTGATATTCAAAGCTAGTACATTCAACCTATGTTTTGAAAAATGGAGTAATGTTCATGTGAGCAGACCCAGTATTGAGCTCGGAGGGTCAACCATAGACATCGTGCCGCACTAACTTGGAACATTCTCTCAGACTACATCAAGGCCTGCCCTAACTTGTCTACCTACAAGAATAAACTATAAATTTTGAAAGACGAGTTATTGACAATATATTTCTCGAAGGCTTCTGACAGTATCAAATAGGAATGATTAATTCAAATACTACTTTTATTAATTCATCAATAATCCTCTCATGCAAGGGCCTTCTAGGCTCGTAAGCAGTGACTTTACCCTTTACCTAATCCTCTCAAGGACGACTTTTACCTTTTAGTGAATAATATATTTTCGCAACCTATTTCTAGTTATTTTTGTTGTTGAATTACTTGTAAACATGTATTTATAGTTTAAAAATGGCCATTTTCGAAATATCATATATTCAGCTCGATAGTGAGGCGAAATGAATGCGTAAAATTTCATCGACTTTCCTTTGTCTTTGTCCTGTAAACGTCTCTTTCAAGCTGAATTTTAATATATCGAAAAAAGGCCAATTGATCAATTATTGGTAAACTAAGTATTTAAACTGTAACTTTAGATAGAAGGTCCACATCAAAGAATCTTGTCTTGCCCATTTTTGTCAACCTGCTTTATCAAATAAATTTTACTACTATTACTATATTTCATTTACCACGCACGACAGACGTGTAAGTGGCACCAGCTTCGTAAATCATATCCTGGGGATGCTCCTTGTGATTTGAAGCGCTCAACTGACACTCGAGCGATCCATCTTGCAGAAGGACAACATTGAAGGAAAAACATTCAGCTTCTATGAAACAATTCATCTCACAAACACCTGGGGAAGAAATCTTCATCTTCTTAACTACGTGACCCTCTAAAATACGGTTGGAGACGGTATCTTGGAACTCTAGCATTCTTGGACATTGCTCTGTGGAAAAAAAAATCAATTAATCCTCTCTGAATTGCTGAATTTGATCCATTTTAGTTTTTACATAACAAAAGTAAAGAGTGCGCTCGGATTGGTTAATTATCCATACTATTGCCCAAGGGTAAATGGTTGAGACGAAAACACTAATGCGTGTGTCTGGAGAATTTTAGTTTTTCCTCAAACTACATAATGACCGACGAGTCTACCTCAGAAAATGCTGAAATTTCTTCGCAGCTGTATGAAAAGAAGATTTAGAAATGTCATGTTTTAACCCGTTAGCGGGGAAAGGACGTTTTCAACCAACCTCTAGAGACACCAATAATAATAGAAAAATGTACAATTGCTGGCGGACGAACAAAAGGAGCTAATGAGAAATCTTTTCTTTTCGTCCACCAACATGGCGACGATGACGTAACGTGAAAACCTATTTTATCCGAGCCACCGGCAAAGCCTCAGTGAAAGCCAGCTCTTGACGAGTTAATGAGCGAGAGGCATTCAAAGAATCAGTTAAAAAAAGAAATTGTAAACGATTAAGCTTGTACTGTCGCGTTATAGTCGTTCGAATTTTCCGCTTCTTTCGTGCTTTGCAAGATCCCGAGTGCAACTCCAGCTCGATAGTACAAGCTGAACCTTTCACTATTGATTAATTATTGGGTCTCGCCAGCTCAGTGGCAGAACGTGTATAAAACTAAATCACGTAGAGAATCGCTAGTTACGATGCCGAATGCGAGCATCGTGGAAATACATACGTTTATTCAATGTCTGCGTACGAATGTTTATATTTGACGAAATTCGCTACGCTATGTGGCTAAAACAAAGCTACGTCAAAGGAAAATTATATTCACTGATTGTGATATCATACTGACTCTAGATCTCCTCTTACAGGTATGTTTACATTTCGTATTATTTACTCAATAGAATATCGCGTTTTTGATTGGTCAATGACGAATGCATAGGTTATAGAACGCAGCACGGAAGTTGTTATGGAAACACAGCTAACTTTTGTTGAGTTTCTAGTAAATAAAAAGATTGTACGAACTAGCTCATCCATTTCGCAACGTTGAGAACTTTTAAAACATCGGCTCGTGCCCATAACTTACGAAATACACTCGTGTTCGTACGATTTTCTATAGCCGAGTGTTTTCACTCACGTAATCAGTAACTTTGTTCCTAACCTTCTTCGGGTTTTCCATCGAAACAAAAGAAAACGTTTGCATGATAATAGAGCTCAATTCCTAGAGAATTAGTTGGGGACACCATGGCTCCTTTCCTTTGTTTAGGGAGACCATCATGGTTGTCGTGACGTCACGTGAAAACACTCTATACTCAATAGTGATATAAACAAAATGGTAATCTAAGATAATTTACGATACTTACATAAAGAAGCTCAAAACTGAAAATTAGTCATACCTAAAATTGATAAACTTTAAATAAGAGACCCTTTCTATTGAAATGGATTCTAAACGTTCAAAAAATCTGAAACGCGCCAAGTAGCGATAATTTCCACCGCTGGTTCATAGTTGAGATGTCTTAAGAAGCTCACCTAACCAGCACGTACATGTGCAAAGTTTGTAAAGGCTCATCTCCGACAATTTTACCAAACAACAGCGGTTGTCAAAAACTGAAGTATTTCATGTTTAGAGACAAGACCGGAAATTAGGTACCATGTTAATGTACTGAAATGAGCCTTGTTGAGAAACACGATCGCAAATAAACAGGACTCGAACTTTCCCCGTTAAACTCCATCTAGGTCATTTCTCGTCTATCGTTTTAACTTTTAAATGAAACTGACTTCCAATCATTAGTCGTGATTGTGATTATTAAGAATACGAAATTTACATCTTCATTTTTGGCATAGAAAAAAAACTATTTTTATGTTTTTACAACAACCAATTTGGGTAGATCCTTACTTTAAAAAGTTTTGGATTTTTGGTGAACAGACTCAATCCCTCGAGAGCCAACTTGCAAAACAGGCACAAATCATCCTTCAAAATGGAAGCCGTTCTGTTATTAAATTATGTATAAGATGATAAAGGACTCTAACCAGTGTATTCATCAAATTTAAGACTTAAAATATGTCACTGTGAAGTAAAATTTCAGCTGTCTTTATGGCATACGGATGTGCTGGTTTGAGTGTAAATCCACTTACACAGTGTCTTTTTGAGAGGGCAAAATAAAGACCGAACAGGTCCAATCTCCATAGAGCAAACATTGACAAAAGCAAGACTCACCTTCCCTGATTGCTTTGTAAGCTCCTACCACAAAGCAAATCAGAAAAAAAGTTCTCATCGTTAGCACCGGAACGAAGTCAGTTTGAGCTGAGTGAGTTAATCGAAACATTAGGAGCCGGCTTGTCGAGCCATCATCCCGTAATACAAACCACAGAACTGTTAGTGAAGAGGACGCTCAGGATACACTAACGTTTTCTTCAAGGAAACAATTCTTGTAGCTTACGTGCAATAATGGTATAATACGGCTCAGCAGTCTTAAATTGACTTTTGAAAAAACAATTGGAACACTCATAATGTGGTCTTTCATTTTAATTTTTAATGCTATACTTATATTATATTATTTCCTTCCATTTTTTTGTTAGGGCCGGTTTTGCACTCTGTTTGATTTCACTTTTCGGCAAAAAGAGTC
>NC_090888.1:4627763-4635263 GCF_036669925.1 Montipora capricornis | reverse complement strand
TTGAAATCAAGGCTTATAACGTGGGTCACTTAGTGTTTTGTTAACATAGTTTTGAAATCCAAAGAAAAATATGAATTGATTTTTTGGTCACAGGGGCACTTTAACAGGATGATACAACAGAAATAAGTGAAATCTAAACGATAAATAAAGCGACAATAAAGGATTAACACGTGCATTGAGACGCCAGGTTCGGTCGCCTGCAGATAGGGCAAATTATACGCCACATTATTGGCCGTTTTTTTTATTGACGCTGCGATTGGTCTCAGGTGGCAACCGAAGTTAAATCATTTATTGCTAAGCTTCACGGTTTAAGAACTGGTTGTTGATAACAATGAGGATGATGACGATGACACACTTTTGATGCGTGGGGCAGAACGGCTTGTCTTATAATAGTGCAAAAATCCAAACTTTCAGTAAGATCAAGTCACACGAAATGAGTATCCTTTAAACATGCACACTGGTGATCATGTCATACAAAGAAGAGGTGTTGGATTAACAATACTGAGGGAGGTACAAAACTTAACATAAGGTACCAAAAAGAAACTAAATTACGGGACTGATGATTATAACGAATAATTCTTGTTTAATTTGAAGCATTTAAAACGTTGCCTTCGAGAGTCAACAAACGATAAATGTTGAGTGTGTTCGATTATGTGAAAGCGGATAATCTTGCAAGCTGAAAGATCCTCAAGTATAGTCAGATTATAAAATTTGAGCGCAGTTGAAATGAAAGTAAGTTAACTATGGCCTTTTAAAAATGGCGTCGTTTTTTCTGTCTATACCGACGTTAGGGAGCTCCTCCAGCTCATCATCCAGTTACGTGCTCCAGGCCTCATCACTATTAATAATTTAGGGAAGATAATTAAAGGGAGAGTTTCACGTCTCTGCGCATGGGCAAACTGTCATGTCAGCCCATTTAATTCCATTGTTATTAAAACAATCGAAAGCACTGATGCAGAAAACGGAAACAATACCATAGAAGTGGAATAACTCATTGGAATTACTTTTGCATTCATTTCCTTTGTGTTATGAACCTATTGCATGCGAATAGATAACTGGTACGTAGTATAAAATGTTCGACCGGTATAATAAATTCGATGGTCAAAAGTAAATTTCATATTTCTGTGTATCTTCCACCAAATTTGGGTGTCAGTCATCCAGTGTATTTTCTTTAATATTCTCTGTGATTAACAAACATCATCTGGTTCAGTAACAAACTGTAAACTTTACAACTGCTTGGTCATGCTTGGACATGCTTGGACATGCTTGGACATGCGCAAAACCGTGAAACTGTCCCTTGGAGGACTTTTCAAAATCGCTGCGTTTTCTCTTCCCAGACCGACGTCACGGAACGACCATTACTTAGGGGATGGAAATAAGAGGAGACTATGCTCAATAGTATCTGACCCTAAAAGCTCCTCGCAGCCTTGTATCCTCCCTTCGGCTTAAAAATCAACGAGCCCCTCATTCTATCGTGCTCCAGCCCTCATGATCACCCCACTTAATAATGACTGCTCCAATGGAAAAGCCATGTTCAGAAATTATGGATGACACTCAGCTCTTTAATTCCGCTAATTTCATTGGGCCAGCATGGGACACAGCCCATGATGCGTTTAGGGTTGGGCCTCATTGTTTCTGTTGTGTATTTTTGGGCCCCTTTGTTCTCTGAACCAATCACGAGAGCCGGTGTAAGAGTTGCATGCGTCCTGACCAAAAACTAAGCTGATATCATAACTGTCATATATCAGGGATTAGCAAAAACCGTACAAATGAAGGAAATAAAGCGAAGAAAGAGCACAATACCTTGAAGGCTGTTTAGAACAACATACGGGTACCACAGAAATGACAAGGCTTGCACGTTGGCAGCGATTCCAAGAATCCATGTCACTCCCATGACTGACGCCATTTTGACGCAAATCAAGGCTACGCCGGTGCTATGCCGTTGATTGGTGACCTTCTGCGTTCTCTGGAAAATAAAAGTCAGTCATTGACAATGTTGGAATGTCACCAAGCAAGGAAGACTCTTAACCGTCATACAAAGTGTGTTCCTTCCGCATACTGGTTTAAGTGGCATTTGCCAATGGTTCTGCTATCTTCACAATGTAGCCCTTGTTCTTTCGTAGTGAGGAACATAGGTTTCCGGTGGGTATAACAGCTGTCCATTTACTATTCACTGATGAGCCGCTTTAATTGCCGAAAATAAATCGGCTACTCAGCAGTCAAGCAGTTAATTGATTGGTAATGACTGGCATGAGGCTAAGGGGTTCCAGTCAGTCGGTTACTCAGCAGTCACTCTGACAGTTGTCAATGAGGCACTCATGATCAGCTGTCCGTCCATCAGTTCCAGCCTTGCAGTACAAGCCCCGTCGATGTTTGGTTGGGCAGTGATCATCTTTAGTCGAAGAGAGGATGTTCACTCATTCGGCGAGCGTTGTCATCCTGAATTGAGGCTCTCAAATAGTAACGATTTAACCAGTACATCGTTTCGAATGCTATACAAAAATCTGATAAATCCGTATCTAATAGCTTAGTCTTACCTTCCTTGTCTTTACAATGTGCAATACGGTATGCACTAAGGCAAATGCATTGAAGAGCATTATCAATGCAATTGGCGCAACAAAGGAATAAAGAACAGCTTCAGGTTTGGATATGAAACAATAAGCCTCTCCTTCTCCTGTTGATCAATGGATGAAAAAAAAATATATAAAAACTCTAAGTGAAAATTATTATTGCAGTTGCCATCAACTTCGGCAGTTACAAATGAAGCCCGAAAAAAAAAACCGTTCATTCTCACGATGGAGATTAAAGCGTGAAGCTTGTGGAGTAGCGCGTGTTAATTAAAAAAGCCAGCATGCGTATTAAAGTAGACTAAATAGAATAAAATTTATTGACAATCTAGACCATTACTTAAAAAATAAATGAAAGTTAAAAGTGGGTTAAACTTTCAATATATGATTTAAGGACGTTCGCGCCCAAAACGTTCCCACGTACAGATTTTTTTAAACTTGCCACGCAGAAAGGTAATGATCTACTTTTGCCAAAAAGGCAAAAAAAATGGGGGGTCACCGTGCTCGTTTTCGAGATCATGAGGTGCATTTTTAGAAGATTGCGTTACTTTAAGACGATCTTAGCTTACAACTGTCAGCAATAAAAAAGCTACATGAGTGAAATTTAGATCAGGTAAACGTACTCAGTTCAACACAACTAATATAACTAAATTAACCTTTGCAGCTGATGTCTTTTTCTGAGGTGAAATAGACCTTGAAAAACGATACATATTAGTCTGAGAAAGAAAACTTCGGTCGCACGAGAGCATAAAAGGGAAAATATTTGTAACTTCTCACGTACAGATTTTTTTTGTTTTTTGTTAAAATGGACAAAATCAAGAAAGGAAGTGATCTACGGAAAGAAAAATGGGGGTCACCGAGCATTCAAGAGAGTAAAATCGCTGCGAGGTTCTCAAAGCGATTGTCTATTCGCACTGTCACTCCATTTGCGTGACATTTCCGAGAAGACCTGGGTCCACAGCTATCCCATGATGCCACATACTTTCATGTTCCATTCTTGTGGAAAATTTTTGCGCCTTTAGCATCGTGTTTACTTGCGTGGTCTACGATGCATGACGTGTGCGTGACATGTGCAAAAAGATGCGCAGTAGCAATGGGCGCGAACGTCCTTAAACGCATCCTCTCGATTTTCCAAAAGCTGAACAATTTAAAAGGGAATGTTTTCACCACACGCTTTAAAATGTCTTAGTATTGTTCCTGTTGGAATTAAAGAGTGACTTCAGTCTACGTGAAAGGGTGTTGCATTGGGTTGTACCTCTGTACGCAAAGGAAATTAAATGAATTGCCCTGCCGTGATAGAGTCCGTTTAAATTCATATTTAGACTGTAGACCTACCGTATCCAATCAATCCTTTCCTGAGAATTTGGTCACAGATCACAAAGATGGACACGGTAATAGCAGGAACGCCCCATCCGAAAAAACAGTATCTCACTAAGCGTTTATTGTGGTTTCCTTGACGATTCGATCCACGTCCGCCGTCTAGGTATTCAAGCAAAACTTCGATTTAACAATGGCACTCGAATGCTTCAAATCGGTAAAGGAGAGTTCGAAGTAGAGGACAGTCAAAATAGTAAAAATCCAACGCGGCCTTTTTTTAAAGAAAAAAAAAGGATTTGTTGTGCTTTGTTGTGTTTTAAGGCATGCACTGGAAGCCGTGTCGAGAGTAAGTAGAGAATAATAAGTAGTAAGATGTAAGAGCCGCAGGCCGCCACGTTTCTTTCACTTCTCTCGACGTCACTTGCATTTCTTGAAACGCAACCATCGTAACTATTGTAAGCTAAGCTTTGTACTTTGTGGTGCTACAACACACAGGGGCGGCTTGTTATAAGAGCACTTAATTAATCGCAATGCTGCTTCAAAATAACGAAAATATGTATTCGTTAAGGCATGATTTAAGAGTGCATTTTTTCCGATCCAAATATTAATTTTGTGGGTTTTTTTTATGGTGAAATCCGAAAACGGACAATGAACCCACAAAACCTACACACCGGGGTGAAATCTTCCGAACAACTCTAACCGAGGGCCCGGTTGTTCTAAAGCCGATTAGCTTAATCCAGGATTAGCGTAAACTTTTGTTTCATGTTTTCAACTTTTTGGTGAAAGGTTGTTTTGCTTATTTTTCTTTTTCAAGATTGGCTTTTTCTAATGTAAAGTTTTGCCGAATATCAACGTTGAACAGCATTTATTAGTGGAGAAATAAACTCCTTGGTTAATTTTAATCTGGGATTAGCGTTAATCGGCTTTTGAACAACCGCGCCCTGGATTATTGAGATTCAACCCTCATTGTTATTTTTGTAAAGGATTCTAGAAAAACACTTTTACAAGCGTGCAAAAAATGGTGAAAAATATTTTACTGCACATGACGTTCAAATTGAACCGTATTATTCGCGCCTACGAAAAAGGGTGAAAGTCGGTAGTGCACGTCCACTTCATGATAAGCGTCACAAGGTGTCCCCTTGCTCTCCTCCCCAAGTTCATCGCCAGCGTCTGGGAATACATGACAATCGAAGTCACAAAGTGTCCCCCAAAATCCGGTCTATAAGTAAAGATAAACAGCTACATTTACCGAGGTTGTTTACCCTCACCAAAAAATAACGCTAGCACGTCTTTTAAACCCGATAAAACGTCATTGTTGGGCACTTAAGGGCCCACTGACGTACCTTTTCGGGTGCGTTGCTAAGGATGTAATGGTTCAGTAATTTGAGAGAATTTGGCATTATTTTGGTCAGTTTACAATTTTTTTAAGCCAATGACCCTAAATATGATGTCATCATACCACGCCCATGGTCACGTGACCGATAAAAGAAAACTCTAAATTTGTCTCCGTGCTACGCAATTTGGGTATTTAATCGATGGTTTGATAATTTGTATCCGTTTTTGCATCCAGCCAAGCATGGTTTTCTTTTTATTTTGAAAATGTTCTTTTTGAAGACATAAAACGATACTGAAATACCCATAACTTTTTCAAAAAGATGATTTTAAAAAATCAATGCTTAGCTATATTCTGTATTGGGGGTGAAACGTATCATGTAAAAAAAAATTTAATTCAATTTAAAACCACCGGAAATTTAGCTTTTTTTCTCAAACCGGAAGTCCGTTCGTTTACGCATGCGCAGTTGATCTGTGAACGAGCGCGAGGAAGGGCGAGGATAAACCTTCGATTGAAACAACAGTTTGTGCGGTGACTTTTGCCAGTGAGTGGGTTTTCTTGTCAGCTCATGATATGATGACGTCAGTCACCGGAAGTAACATTTCACTTCCTTAGCAACGCCCGAAAAATCCGTCTGTGGCCCTTAAGGAGTGCGGCTTTTTCTTTGGATTTTAAAACTATGTTAACTAAAAACAAGTGACCAAAGTTTTAAGCCGTCATTTCAAAACGACACCTGTTTAATTTAACTTTAATTTCCCTATTTTATCGTGGTCTGCCATTACTAATTTTAAAATCTTGAGAGAGCTGGATTGAGGAGAAAATGATATCAGAGACTCACTAGTTTAAGAATGCAACCCGTGTCTCTGCGCCTTAAGTGTCTGGCTTTCAGACTTTTAATCTCTTGTTTTGCAAACATAATAAACTGCGTTCACACGCTGAGATTTTAAGCTAGTAAGAAAATGACGTCCCTTTCCCGAGATACAACCCTCTGAGGTCCAATCGGTCAGTTTTGAACGTGAGTAATGGCGAACCATGGAATCCAAAACTTACACTCAAAGTGAACAACAGCCTTTGGCTAAAAATCAAAGCTCAAATTTTTGCCAGTCAGGTGTTAGCAAACACACTTTCAAATATGAAGAAAAACAGGGGGTGATATCACTAGGGACAATTCGTGGAGTATCAAAATCGGGCGTGCACCTAATTACGAACATTCAGTTCTGGACATAAGTTCTTTTGGCCGGAATCTTCTGTGTTTTGGTGCTGAAGGATCTATATGATCCGAGATAACAAATACATTTCTCAGAGCCCCCCTCCCCCAATAGTAAGAGTACTCTTAAGCTTACTTACCCGAGGACGTCAAGGTCTTGTGTACATCATACGCCATAGCATTTCATCCACGTGAAAGAGCATAAGACAAAATAATGAAGAAGAATGGCAATGACCTGGCATTGCTCATGACTGGAAGTCTTCATTGCTGCGAGAAAGACGCCTTGATACAGCAGCAAAGATATCGATAAATTGATGATGACCCTTCCAGGCAAGTTGCGCAGTTCAGAAAATAGAGTGTAAGTTGCCAACAAGAGAAGGAGGGACACCATTGACGTAATGCAGCCAGCAAAAGTCATTATTTGGAGAGATGTTGACGTCGTTTTAGTGAGGTAGCCTGTGCACCGCTGTTTGTCCACCACTGTAGCATTTCTTGAAAAGTTGACGCAAAGTAGCAAAATATTGCCGCGAATTGTGTACCTCGTTCTCCCGTATATCTTGTGGTGAGGTTTAATGTAGACGGTACCATTAGGTCGTTGTTCGTAATCGCTTTGGTTGAAAACTTCGAAAGTGCAGTTCAAATTCGACAGTATTGTTTCGTTTGACATGAAATCAACAGATACTGTTTGTTTATCCCGGAAAACGAAATCAATGGGTACTGTTTGTACATTTTGGGAAACATTCGTGACAATTTGTGATCGGTGTAAACTGACAATGCTTTTACATTTTCCAACGTATGGGTCGTACACTTCGTCAGAAGCACAATGCCAAGTTTGTTTGAAATTTCGCTCCAGATAGACTTTTTCGTCTTTGACTGTAACCCTGCTCTCGAAGGAGGACGTAAAATCGAAGAGGATGGTCAGAGGCGGTGAGGGGTCCCAACCTGAAATACTACAATCGATCTTCAAATTGCTGGGCTTTAATCCGTTACACAATGCGCATTGCAGATTTCGAAATCTTATTATCTTGTTGTTACTAATGAAACAAACAGGAAAAGCATATCCCAGGCACTGTGAT
>NC_090888.1:4606636-4616636 GCF_036669925.1 Montipora capricornis | reverse complement strand
CATATGGGATCTTTACGCTATTTACGAAAACTCAGAAGATGAAGTTTGGACAAAATAAGTAACAAAAATCTGCACAGAAAATTTATCTGGGCTGTAAATAACTTAGATATATAAAAGTGACAAAATCCTCCTAAAATCGCATTTCACGGAGCAGTACGTCAGTTCCTAGCAGGGCCGTACGGTTTTTTCCGGCTCTGCCCGAGCTAATGTGTACGGCCCTCGTACGGAGATTTTCCAATAGTTTTACAATGAAAGAGCCTGCGTGGTCGCACGGGCCATATGATAATATTTAATTCATAAACAAATTACTAAACATCACATGTACAAGTTATGCTAAAGCCAGATGATGCACACAGGACCTCTAGTCCCGGGCTTGAATTTATTTAACCTTCGAAAAACAATAATCACAGAGCTAACTCCGAGGCTAGTATTGAAAATTATTACTCGTCTTGCTATTTTTCGTTTGATTATTTTCTTATTATTGTTGTTTGTTTAATTCTCTACAAAAACCAAAGCTGTAACTACTGTGTTTGCCATTTAATTTTGGAGCAAATAGCGACTTAAAGATTACGACGGCGCTTTGGCGACGCTACAAAACAACAGTCTTCTGAACGACTACACACAACTACAGTGTAAGAAATAAGTATTACTTGCAACTACCTCTATCAAGAGTAAACGGACATCATTGAAAATTTTTCTTTCCCAGAGCCTTAAGACTGCATAAGGAGCTCGCATTTTTGAACATTTCTCTCCCGTACTCGATAAAACTGCTACGTGAAATGACCAAATTTAAGGTTCTGACAACAACGTGGACAAACTACAGTGGATCTTTCAGTCTCTTTTTTAACTTCAAATCCGTCCCGACAAATTCAGTTCTAGGTCACTTCGCCCATATTGTGTAAACAAATATAAACAAGATGGAACAGAGTGTTTTCTCTCACGTAATCAGTAATCTTGTTTTCCCACCGAAACAAAAGAAAACATTTGCATGATAAAAGAGCTCAATTCCCGGAGGATTAGTTGGGGTCATCAACATGGCCGCCGTTCCTTTGTTTAGGGTCACCAGCATGACCGCCGTGACGTCACATGAAAACTCTATACATGTAATCATGAAATACTTAGAATAGCTCAAACTTATATTTTGAAGTCACGTTCTCGTCGCCGGAGCCATCGTGGTTTCTTAAACTCCCTATTAAGTCTCGCTTTTACAGGGGAGTCTCTTCGCAATCTTGAACGTCAGGACTCTGATTTTTTTCGGGCCGAGTGACCACGATCTTGTCCTTTGTCCTTGCTGTATTTTTCGCTGCAGTCGAGGAACACCGATTCCTTAAGATGGCTAGTTTGGCTCTATATAGCTCCAGGGACCTTCCACTGGCAGCAAATGACAAGAAAATGAACAGACCTGTGAACAACGAACAAATAAAATCACTAAGAATAGGGGACGAACGAAATGCCACGAACCCTTCGATGTTTACTACTTGGAAACCCTAGCCTCTTAGAGTTAACGGTACACTTTCTGCATGCCCACTTCAAGTGTAAGGTCAGTTGAGTTGGTTATCTACCACAGAGCGGGAAGGCCAACCTTATAAGGTCCACGTCACCCTATAGGCATTGCGTGCCGTGGAACAATTTTCATGTACGAAAACTGCGCCAAAGCTGAATCTCGTCCAATCAGATCGCTACGACAAGCAATGCGAATTTTCTTAACAAAAAAAGGGTCAAAAACCCTGTCGGTTGAAGCTCAGATAAGGCAGTTATTTATTTATTTATTTATTTCTGACATTTTGAGCGATGACAATCACAGGGAGGACAAAGAAATAGGACACGAGGTCCCTTACAAAGCCCCCTGGTCAACGGTCAGAAAAATTAAGAAAAAAAAAAGACAGACTAGTATAATTTAAAGTGCCCCTGTGATCAAGAAAAACACTTCCTTTTTTCCTTCAGATTTTGAAAGTGTGTTTGCTTAACACCTGACTGGCAAAATTTTGAGCTTTGATTTTTATCCAAAGGCCGCTTACTTTGAGTGTAAGTTTTGGATTTCACGGTCCGCCATTACTCACGTTCAAAACTGACCGATTGGAACTCAGACGGTTGGATCCAGGGAAACGTGACGTCAGAGGCTCACTAGCTTAAAATTTCAGCATGTCAACGCAGCTTATTATATATGCAAAGCGTGAGTTTAAAAGTCTGAAAGCCCAAAACCCCCGTGCTGCATATTAATTTTGCAGCGTACACACGTATTGCATTCTTAAACTAGTGAGCCTTTGACGTCATTTTCTCCTCGATCCAGCTCTCTCAAGAACATAATGTTAGTAATTGCGGACCATTAAATAGGAAAATTCCAGTTAAAATAAAGAGGTGTCTTTTTGAAATCAAGGCTTATAACGTGGGTCACTTAGTGTTTTGTTAACATAGTTTTGAAATCCAAAGAAAAATATGAATTGATTTTTTGGTCACAGGGGCACTTTAACAGGATGATACAACAGAAATAAGTGAAATCTAAACGATAAATAAAGCGACAATAAAGGATTAACACGTGCATTGAGACGCCAGGTTCGGTCGCCTGCAGATAGGGCAAATTATACGCCACATTATTGGCCGTTGGGGTGGTATGTAGCCACCTTAATTTTATTTATTGACGCTGCGATTGGTCTCAGGTGGCAACCGAAGTTAAATCATTTATTGCTAAGCTTCACGGCTTAAGAACTGGTTTTTGATAACGATGAGGATGATGACACACTTTTGGTGCGTGAGGCAGAACGGCTTGTCTTATAATAGTGCAAAAATCCAAACTTTCAGTAAGATCAAGTCACACGAAATGAGTATCCTTTAAACATGCACACTGGTGATCATGTCATACAAAGAAGAGGTGTTGGATTAACAATACTGAGAGAGGTACAAAACTTAATATAAGGTACCAAAAAGAAACTAAATTACGGGACTGATGATTATAACGAATAATTCTTGTTTAATTTGAAGCATTTAAAACGTTGCCATCGAGAGTCAACAAACGATAAATGTTGAATGTGTTCGATTATGTGAAAGAGGATAATCTTGCAAGCTGAAAGATCCTCAAGTATAGTCAGATTATAAAATTTGAGCGCAGTTGAAATGAAAGTAAGTTAATTATGGCCTTTTAAAAATGGCGTCGTTTTTTCTGTCTATACCGACGTTAGGGAGCTCCTCCAGCCCATCACCAGTTACGTGCTCCAGGCCTCATCACTGTTAATAATTTAGGGAAGATAATTAAAGGGAGAGTTTCACGTCTCTGCGCATGGGCAAACTGTCATGTCAGCCCATTTAATTCCATTGTTATTAAAACAATCGAAAGCACTGATGCAGAAAACGGAACAACACCTTAGAAGTGGAATTACTCATCGGAATTACTTTTGCATTCATTTCCTTTGTGTTATGAACCTATTGCATGCCAATAGATAACTGGTACGTAGTATAAAATGTTCGACCGGTATAATAAATTCGATGGTCAAAAGTAAATTTCATATTTCTGTGTATCTTCCACCAAATTTGGGTGTCAGTCATCCAGTGTATTTTCTTTAATATTCTCTGTGATTAACAAACATCATCTGGTTCAGTAACAAACTGTAAACTTTACAACTGCTTGGTCATGCTTGGACATGCTTGGACATGCTTGGACATGCGCAAAACCGTGAAACTGTCCCTTGGAGGACTTTTCAAAATCGCTGCGTTTTCTCTTCCCAGACCGACGTCACGGAACGACCATTACTTAGGGGATGGAAATAAGAGGAGACTATGCTCAATAGTATCTGACCCTAAAAGCTCCTCGCAGCCTTGTATCCTCCCTTCGGCTTAAAAATCAACGAGCCCCTCATTCTATCGTGCTCCAGCCCTCATGATCACCCCACTTAATAATGACTGCTCCAATGGAAAAGCCATGTTCAGAAATTATGGATGACACTCAGCTCTTTAATTCCGCTAATTTCATTGGGCCAGCATGGGACACAGCCCATGATGCGTTTAGGGTTGGGCCTCATTGTTTCTGTTGTGTATTTTTGAGCCCCTTTGTTCTCTGAACCAATCACGAGAGCCGGTGTAAGAGTTGCATGCGTCCTGACCCAAAAACTAAGCTGATATCATAACTGTCATATATCAGGGATTAGCAAAAACCGTACAAATGAAGGAAATAAAGCGAAGAAAGAGCACAATACCTTGAAGGCTGTTTAGAACAACATACGGGTACCACAGAAATGACAAGGCTTGCACGTTGGCAGCGATTCCAAGAATCCATGTCACTCCCATGACTGACGCCATTTTGACGCAAATCAAGGCTACGCCGGTGCTATGCCGTTGATTGGTGACCTTCTGCGTTCTCTGGAAAATAAAAGTCAGTCATTGACAATGTTGGAATGTCACCAAGCAAGGAAGACTCTTAACCGTCATACAAAGTGTGTTCCTTCCGCATACTGGTTTAAGTGGCATTTGCCAATGGTTCTGCTATCTTCACAATGTAGCCCTTGTTCTTTCGTAGTGAGAAACATAGGTTTCCGGTGGGTATAACAGCTGTCCATTTACTATTCACTGATGAGCCGCTTTAATTGCCGAAAATAAATCGGCTACTCAGCAGTCAAGCAGTTAATTGATTGGTAATGACTGGCATGAGGCTAAGGGGTTCCAGTCAGTCGGTTACTCAGCAGTCACTCTGACAGTTGTCAATGAGGCACTCATGATCAGCTGTCCGTCCATCAGTTCCAGCCTTGCAGTACAAGCCCCGTCGATGTTTGGTTGGGCAGTGATCATCTTTAGTCGAGGAGAGGATGTTCACTCATTTGGCGAGCGTTGTCATCCTGAATTGAGGCTCTCAAACAGTAACGATTTAGCCAGTACATCGTTTCGAATGCTATACAAAAATCTGATAAATCCGTATCTAATAGCTTAGTCTTACCTTCCTTGTCTTTACAATGTGCAATACGGTATGCACTAAGGCAAATGCATTGAAGAGCATTATCAATGCAATTGGCGCAACAAAGGAATAAAGAACAGCTTCAGGTTTGGATATGAAACAATAAGCCTCTCCTTCTCCTGTTGATCAATGGATGAAAAAAAAATATATAAAAACTCTAAGTGAAAATTATTATTGCAGTTGCCATCAACTTCGGCAGTTACAAATGAAGCCCGAAAAAAAAAACCCGTTCATTCTCACGTTGGACATTAAAGCGTGAAGCTGGTGGGGTCGCGCGTGTTAATTAAAAAAGCCAGCATGCATATTAAAGTAGACTAAATAGAATAAAATTTATTGACAATCTAGACCATTACTTAAAAAATAAATGAAAGTTAAAAGTGGGTTAAACTTTCAATATATGATTTAAGGACGTTCGCGCCCAAAACGTTCCCACGTACAGATTTTTTTTAAACTTGCCACGCAGAAAGGTAATGATCTACTTTTGCCAAAAAGGCAAAAAAAATGGGGGGTCACCGTGCTCGTTTTCGAGATCATGAGGTGCATTTTTAGAAGATTGCGTTACTTTAAGACGATCTTAGCTTACAACTGTCAGCAATAAAAAAGCTACATGAGTGAAATTTAGATCAGGTAAACGTACTCAGTTCAACACAACTAATATAACTAAATTAACCTTTGCAGCTGATGTCTTTTTCTGAGGTGAAATAGACCTTGAAAAACGATACATATTAGTCTGAGAAAGAAAACTTCGGTCGCACGAGAGCATAAAAGGGAAAATATTTGTAACTTCTCACGTACAGATTTTTTTTGTTTTTTGTTAAAATGGACAAAATCAAGAAAGGAAGTGATCTACGGAAAGAAAAATGGGGGTCACCGAGCATTCAAGAGAGTAAAATCGCTGCGAGGTTCTCAAAGCGATTGTCTATTCGCACTGTCACTCCATTTGCGTGACATTTCCGAGAAGACCTGGGTCCACAGCTATCCCATGATGCCACATACTTTCATGTTCCATTCTTGTGGAAAATTTTTGCGCCTTTAGCATCGTGTTTACTTGCGTGGTCTACGATGCATGACGTGTGCGTGACATGTGCAAAAAGATGCGCAGTAGCAATGGGCGCGAACGTCCTTAAACGCATCCTTTCGATTTTCCAAAAGCTGAACAATTTAAAAGGGAATGTTTTCACCTCACGTTTTAAAATGTTTTAGTATTATTGTTCCTGTTGGAATTAAAGAGTGCCTTCTGTCTACGTGAAAGGGTATTGCATTGGGTTGTACCTCTGTACGCAAAGGAAATTGAATGAATTGCACTGCCGTGATAGAGTCCGTTTAAATTCATATTTCGACTGCATACCTACCGTATCCAATCAATCCTTTCCTGAGAATTTGGTCACAGATCACAAAGATGGACACGGCAATAGCAGGAACTCCCCATCCGAAAAAACAGTATCTCAATAAGCGTTTATTGTGGTTTCCTTGACGATTCGATCTACGTCCGCCGTCTAGGTATTTAAGCAAAACTTCGATTTAACAATGGCACTCGAATGCTTCAAATCGGTAAAGGAGAGTTCGAAGTAGTGGACAGTTAAAATAGTAAGCATCCAACGCGGCCTTTTTTTAAAGAAAAAAAAAAGGATTTGTTGTGCTTTGTTGTGTTTTAAGGCATGCACTGGAAGCCGTGTCGAGAGTAAGTAGAGAATAATAAGTAGTAAGATGTAAGAGCCGCAGGCCGCCACGTTTCTTTCACTTCTCTCGACGTCACTTGCATTTCTTGAAACGCAACCATCGTAACTATTGTAAGCTAATCTTTGTACTTTGTGGTGCTACAAGACACAGGGGCGGCTTGTTATAAGAGCACTTAATTAATCGCAATGCTGCTTCAAAATAACGAGAATATGTATTCGTTAAGGCATGATTTAAGAGTGCATTTTTTTCCGATCCAAATAATTATTTTGTTGGTTTTTTTTTATGGTGAAATCCGAAAACGGACAATAAACCCACAAAAGCTACACACCGGGGTGAAATCTTCCGAACAACTCTAACCTAGGGCCCGGTTGTTCGAAAGCCGATTAGCTTAATCCAGGATTAGCGTAAACTTTTGTTTCATGTTTTCAACTTTTTGGTGAAAGGTTGTTTTGCTTATTTTTCTTTTTCAAGATTGGCTTCTTCTAATGTAAAGTTTTGCTGAATATCAACGTGGAACAGCATTTATTAGTGGAGAAATAAACTCCTTGGTTAATTTTTAATCTGGGATTAGCGTTAATCGGCTTTTGAACAACCGCGCCCCGGATTCTTGCGATTCAAACCTCATTGTTATTTTTGTAAAGGATTCTAGAAAAACACTTGTACAAGCGTGCAAAAAATGGTGAAAAATATTTTACTGCACATGACGTTCAAATTGAACCGTATTATTCGCGCCTACGAAAAAGGGTGAAAGTCGGTAGTGCACGTCCACTTCATGATAAGCGTCACAAGGTGTCCCCTTGCTCTCCTCCCCAAGTTCAACATCGCCCGCGTCTGGGAATACATGACAATCGAAGTCACAAAGTGTCCCCCAAAATCCGGTCTATAAGTAAAGATAAACAGCTACATTTACCGAGGTTGTTTACCCTCACCAAAAAATAACGCTAGCACGTCTTTTAAACCCGATAAAACGTCATTGTTGGGCACTTAAGGGCCCACTGACGTACCTTTTCGGGTGCGTTGCTAAGGATGTAATGGTTCAGTAATTTGAGAGAATTTGGCATTATTTTGGTCAGTTTACAATTTTTTTAAGCCAATGACCCTAAATATGATGTCATCATACCACGCCCATGGTCACGTGACCGATAAAAGAAAACTCTAAATTTGTCTCCGTGCTACGCAATTTGGGTATTTAATCGATGGTTTGATAATTTGTATCCGTTTTTGCATCCAGCCAAGCATGGTTTTCTTTTTATTTTGAAAAATGTTCTTTTTGAAGACATAAAACGATACTGAAATACCCATAACTTTTTCAAAAAAGATGATTTTAAAAAATCAATGCTTAGCTATATTCTGTATTTGGGGGTGAAACGTATCATGTAAAAAAAAATTTAATTCAATTTAAAACCACCGGAAATTTAGCTTTTTTCTCAAACCGGAAGTCCGTTCGTTTACGCATGCGCAGTTGATCTGTGAACGAGCGCGAGGAAGGGCGAGGATAAACCTTCGATTGAAACAACAGTTTGTGCGGTGACTTTTGCCAGTGAGTGGGTTTTCTTGTCAGCTCATGATATGATGACGTCAGTCACCGGAAGTAACATTTCACTTCCTTAGCAACGCCCGAAAAATCCGTCTGTGGGCCCTTAAGGAGTGCGGCTTTTTCTTTGGATTTTAAAACTATGTTAACTAAAAAACAAGTGACCAAAGTTTTAAGCCGTCATTTCAAAACGACACCTGTTTAATTTAACTTTAATTTCCCTATTTTATCGTGGTCTGCCATTACTAATTTTAAAATCTTGAGAGAGCTGGATTGAGGAGAAAATGATATCAGAGACTCACTAGTTTAAGAATGCAACCCGTGTCTCTGCGCCTTAAGTGTCTGGCTTTCAGACTTTTAATCTCTTGTTTTGCAAACATAATAAACTGCGTTCACACGCTGAGATTTTAAGCTAGTAAGAAAATGACGTCCCTTTCCCGAGATACAACCCTCTGAGGTCCAATCGGTCAGTTTTGAACGTGAGTAATGGCGAACCATGGAATCCAAAACTTACACTCAAAGTGAACAACAGCCTTTGGCTAAAAATCAAAGCTCAAATTTTTGCCAGTCAGGTGTTTAGCAAACACACTTTCAAAATATGAAGAAAAACAGGGGGTGATATCACTAGGGACAATTCGTGGAGTATCAAAATCGGGCGTGCACCTAATTACGAACATTCAGTTCTGGACATAACTGCTTTTGGCCGGAATCTTCTGTGTTTTGGTGCTGAATGATCTATATGATCCGAGATAACAAATACTTTTCTCAGAGCCCCCTTCCCCAAAAGTAAGAGTACTCTTAAGCTTACTTACCCGAGGACGTCAAGGTCTTGTGTACATCATACGCCATAGCATTCATCCACGTGAAAGAGCATAAGACAAAGTAATGAAGAAGAATGGCAATGACCTGGCATTGCTCATGACTGGAAGTCTTCATTGCTGCGAGAAAGACGCCTTGATACAGCAGCAAAGATATCGATAAATTGATGATGACCCTTCCAGGCAAGTTGCGCAGTTCAGAAAATAGAGTGTAAGTTGCCAACAAGAGAAGGAGGGACACCATTGACGTAATGCAACCAGCGAAAGTCATTATTTGGAGAGATGTTGGCATCGTTTTAGTGAGGTAGCCTGTGCTTCGCTGTTTATCCACCACTGTAGCATTTCTTGAAAAGTTGACGCAAAGTAGCAAAATATTGCCGCGAATTGTGTACCTCGTTCTCCCGTATATCTTGTGGTGAGGTTTAATGTAGACGGTACCATTAGGTCGTTGTTCGTAATCGCTTTGGTTGAAAACTTCGAAAGTGCAGTTCAAATTCGACAGTATTGTTTCGTTTGACATGAAATCAACAGATACTGTTTGTTTATCCCGGAAAACGAATGTGTTTGACAGGAAATCAATGAGTACTGTTTGCACATTTTGGGAAACATTCGTGACAATTTGTGATCGGTGTAAACTGACAATGCTTTTACATTTTCCAACGTATGGGTCGTACACTTCGTCAGAAGCACAATGCCAAGTTTGTTTAAAATTTCGCTCCAGATACATTTTTTCGTCTTTGACTGTAACCCTGCTCTCGAAGGAAGACGTAAAATCGAAGAGGATGGTCAGAGGCGGTGAAGGGTCCCAACCTGGAATACTACAATCGATCATCAAATTGCTGGGCTTTAATCCGTTACACAATGCGCATTGCAGATTTCGAAATCTTATTATCTTGCTGTTACTCATGAAACAAACAGGAAAAGCATATCCCAGGCACTGTGATTGGCAGTACGATGCATTTTTCTCTCGACCAATATCGGAACAGTCTTGAAAATGAGGGATGCATTTCTTCAAGTCTTGCACCCAAG